>NW_908809.1:0-1042 GCF_000209065.1 Trypanosoma cruzi | reverse complement strand
GGGAGTTGCTGTCCATGGGTCTGAGCCGTGACAGCACTGTGCATGTGTGTGTGTATTTCGTGTGTTGTTGCTGCTTCTTCTACCGGGGCTGTGGGGCATTGTGGCTCTTTGAGGAGTGATTGGGTGCCGCGTGGGACACTTGCGCCCTCCCCTTCACCAACACACACACACACACACCGCTAGGAATAAATTTTGCTACGCAGAGAACAATTTCTTTTCATTTTTTGAATTGTTTTCTTATCTTGCTTGTTGCCTTGGGGCAGCCACCATGGATTTTTTTTTGCTTTTATTGTTTCTTCTGCACTCTTCCTGTGAGGGGCGCCGTGTGTTTCCCGCCCAACTGCTCCGCTCGCACACCCACCGACACGCTCATGACGACGGCCCTGTGCGCCTCGCCTGCTGCACGCATGAGGAGGGGCCGCGACGAACGGCGCGCTGAGGGAGCCGTGACGTGTGGGCGTGCGACGAGGGCCTGTGGGGCGGAGCACACATTTATTTCCCTCCTGTTTTTTTTTTGCGGCCAGGGCGGGCAGACACCCGCAGCGCCACACACACACACAGCCACACCCTGCCGCTTTTTTGGTATATTGCTTTGCGTTTTTGTTTTTCGTGCTGGCAGTGCCGTCAGCATTTCTCTCCCCTGATGATTTTTTCTTTTGCTGCGCTCACTCTCCCGATGGAGTGAGGCGACTCCCGTCATGTCTGCGTGCTTCTCTCAGTCCCCACACACGAGTGACTGCGCTCTGCGGGCCGCACTCACGCACCAATAAAAGGGTTGAGGGGAGCAGCAACACGCAGATGACCGCATGAAATATAAACGATGTGCGGACACGCAGAGGGTCGGACGGTTGAAAGGCATTTAAATATCTTTTAATTTTGTTTTGCGGGCAAAATAAATGCAGACAGTTCGGTGTGGCCACACGGCAGCCAGGCGAATTTATTACTATTATTATTACTTTTTTCTTTTATTTTTAAATTGTGTGGAACAGTAATAGAGGACGTTTTTTTTTTTTAATGACGGGGGTTATATAAGAAAGGGTGG
>NW_908807.1:0-1042 GCF_000209065.1 Trypanosoma cruzi | reverse complement strand
TCCCACCTATTCATAATTGGAAACAAAAATTTAGACCACAACGTGTGATGCAGCAGCCGCTCGAAAACGATCAGCCGAGTGCAGCACCCGTGTGGGCAAGAGCTCGCGAAATTCCTCCAAGCAGCGGATAGTTCAGGGTTGTTTGGTGTCCAGTGCATGAACACGCAAACAGATAGTGACAGAGTGTGTCTCTGACTCCCACCATTCACAATCGGAAACAAAAATTTAGACCACAACGTGTGATGCAGCAGCCGCTCAAAAACGATCAGCCGAGTGCAGCACCCTCGTGGGCAAGAGCTCGCGAAATTCCTCCAAGCAGCGGATAGTTCAGGGTTGTTTGGTGTCCAGTGCACGAACACGCAAACAGATAGTGACAGAGTGTGTCTCTGACTCCCACCATTCATAATTGGAAACAAAAATTTGGACCACAACGTGTGATGCAGCAGCCGCTCGAAAACGATCAGCCGAGTGCAGCACCCGTGTGGGCAAGAGCTCGCGAAATTCCTCCAAGCAGCGGATAGTTCAGGGTTGTTTGGTGTCCAGTGCATGAACACGCAAACAGATAGTGACAGAGTGTGTCTCTGACTCCCACCATTCACAATCGGAAACAAAAATTTAGACCACAACGTGTGATGCAGCAGCCGCTCGAAAACGATCAGCCGACTGCAGCACCCGTGTGGGCAAGAGCTCGCGAAATTCCTCCAAGCAGCGGATAATTCAGGGTTGTTTGGTGTCCAGTGCATGAACACGCAAACAGATAGTGACAGAGAGTGCCTCTGACTCCCACCATTCATAATTGGAAACAAAAATTTGGGCCACAACGTGTGATGCAGCAGCCGCTCGAAAACGATCAGCCGAGTGCAGCACCCTCGTGGGCAAGAGCTCGCGAAATTCCTCCAAGCAGCGGATAGTTCAGGGTTGTTTGGTGCCCAGTGCACGAACACGCAAACAGATAGTGACAGAGTGTGTCTCTGACTCCCACCATTCATAATTGGAAACAAAAATTTGGGCCACAATGTGTGATGCAGCGACCGCTCGAAAA
>NW_908806.1:0-1042 GCF_000209065.1 Trypanosoma cruzi | reverse complement strand
TGTTGGAGCCCCCACCGCCAGCCTCCAGCGGAATTGAGGAGATGCGGGTGCTTTTTGGCACAACGCTGGTGGTGCGCACCGCCGAATCGGTTGCCTGCTACGCGCTTGACCCCACCCGTGGGGCTGAGGTGACACGACTGCCGTTGGTTGGCCGCGTAACGCTGCCTCACCCAGGCCTTACCGGGGACTCGACGGAGGTGCTCATGATGGACGGATCCCCTGCTGGCGCCGTTGCCGGCGATGTTGATCACGCGCTCGGGGTTGTGATGTACTGCAGGACGACGCGGCGTGTGAGCGCTCTTCTTCTCGCGGTGGGGCCGGCATGCGTGACAATGCAAAGCGAGACACGAAGCGGCGGTCTGGCTTTGCCGTTTGAGTCGAATGCATCGTTGAGGTCGTGGTCGTTCAATTGGTCCAGGCGCGAAGTGTTGTTTGTGTTTGCCGACGCTACAAGCAGCAGCAGCAGCAGCGACGACACCACGAAGTTGTTGACGAGGACTTTGTCCCTGGCCACAATGGAGTGGACGGTGTCCTCTACAGACTTGACGCAGCTGCCCTTCGTCCCTGCGGATGTGGGACACACGCACACGGGTGACACATGGGCGGTGGACAATTCCTTTGACGGGGTTGTGAAGTTCTCGAAGCTCCTCTCCGGATCTGTGATGCGAGAGGTGGTGCTGCAGCGTGCCGCAGGGAGTGATGCAATATTCTTGACTGCATGGGGATCCAGTCTATATGTGCTGATGGGTAGGCGTGTCTTGGAAGTGCGGGAAGATGATGACAGGGACGGAGCGGCAACAAAGACGACATTGTGTGACTGGCTGATGCAGCAGGTTGCGAGGGAGCCACGTGACGTGCCGCACGTGCCAACGCCGAAGAGGAAGAGAAAAGAAGGCAATGATATAGAGAAAGAGGTTGATGCCATAGTCGCCTTTTTAAGGAACCCCGCGTGCAGTTCTTTCGCCATGATTGTTCGCGACTGCCGCTATGTTTCATGCACAATGGACGCTGCGGAGGAATACTCTCACGCCATTCTTGACGC
>NW_908805.1:0-1042 GCF_000209065.1 Trypanosoma cruzi | reverse complement strand
GCGCCGACACGGACAGGAGCCGCCACTGCGTGTGTTTCGCAAATGGGAGCTCCACAATTGCTCGGAACAGGCGGTCTGTCTCCTCCGCCTTGCGTTGCACAAACCGCGTAATCAGCTCGCTCTCCGGGTCGTTTGCTATTCCCGCACCGAGCACGCGGGCAAACGGCCGGATGTACTCCGCGGGCATGTCCACTGGTCCGTCTGTATGGAGGACCTCCGTCTTGTCCTCGTTCGTCTCGATGCCCAGGGCACGCATCGCTCTGGATGTCGCCTCGCATACCTGCCCAAGCATGCCCGGTGGTGCCGCCACCGTAACGTCGTCCAGGTACGCCGTGAAGCTGGCGTTGGGGAAGCTGCTTTCCAGTTGGCGGAGGGTGGCGATGGTGCCGATGGAAAAAAGCACCGGTCCCAGCACCATGCCCTGTCGCACTCCCCGCGTCGACGTCCACGAGTGGACCAATTGTCCCTTTTCGTAGAAGCCCACCAGCCCTTCCGTGCCCAGCAGGAGTCGTGTGACCCGCCACAGTGGGCTCCATGTGGTGTTGCCATAGACGGCGGATAGGATGGCCGTGCGACTGATGGCGTTGTACGCATTCCGGCCGTCCAGCATGGCCACACTGCCCTTGATGCGGAAGTCCTGCCGTACCTTCTCTATCGCCAACTCTATGTTGTTGCCGACCCCGTATTGCAGGTTCTTAAAGCAGGTTTTGAGGGCTGGCATGACCGCGTCCACCGCCATGAGTGATATAGCCTTTGCCCACACGCACTCGGCGCCGATCGGGCGGAACTTCTTGTTTGGCTTCCGCAGCACCGTGAGGTTGGTTGCCCTGAGGCGGTGTGCCACCTCCGGGGCCACGTTTCCGTTGGCCATGTCCGTCAGAATGGCGGTGATCTCCATGAGGAGCGCCTTGTCCTTCGTGAGGGGGTACAGCAGCTCCCGTGTCCAGCCGTCAAGACCCGGTGCTGCGCCTCGCGTAAGGCGGCTCTCAATCATCTTGGCCACGACCTTGCTGTCGAACGTGACCAGGGGTGCACTGACGGC
>NW_908804.1:0-1042 GCF_000209065.1 Trypanosoma cruzi | reverse complement strand
CTTCGAGTGTTCGGCGTTCACAAATCTCAGCGCCCGTCGTGGAAGATCAGCACCGCTTCCACTCAGCCGCTCTTGCTGCGTCTTCATCAGCCTTCCCGCAACTTGCGCCCGAAACGCGTCCGAAATGCCATGCGCACCAGCCAAAACCGCAATAGACGACAACACATCTGCACTGTAGGGCTCAAAATGACCCTCCTTTTCATTCCATATGTTATCAAGAACCGTTCTTAACGCCGCCTCATCGCCGGATGGAAGCGATTTCAGCATCATCACTGTCTCCAGTTGAGTTGCCTGTGATCCCAAGTCACGCGTCGCCTGCGCCTCAAGAGCCGCAACGGACTCAATTTGGCTCTTTCCAAGAAGTCCATATCCATCGCACCACTTGGCAAAGTGTGTCAACTTCGAAATTGGATGTTGCGACGTAAAGGAAGGTCGCGTTGCCAAGGCACGCTGCGTTAAAGAAAGCAGAATATCTATCGTGCCACTCAGTGTCGCTAAATCATCGCTAGAGAGATGTGGTGGCTCTGGAAGTAATACCGTCGCAGAAATCCGGCGGGCTTTTGAAGCAATTTTGCTGATCAATTGACACTTTGTCGCATACTCCAATCCCTTCTCACTCTCTATTGCCTTGCAGAGTCTCCGCGCACATGTGTGGATGTCGCCGAGGGTGGAGCTCATTTCTATCATACGCTCCAGTCTCCCGCGCGGATCAATACCGGCAAGTTTTTTCAAAAGCTCTCGAGGAGACAACAACAGCGGCAGTGGCACCTGCTGTTGTTGCTTCTGCGTTGCTTCGGTGCCCGTGGCAGTACTCGCGTTTGTAGAGACAGCGGTAGAATCCGTCGTATGAAATTCAGATTCGAGTCCAGTGGCCCATTCCATCCTTCTTACGCCATTCTGTTCGCAACGAATCATAAACTCGTGTGCTGCGGGTAATATTTTAACCCTTCCCGTCGCGTATAACTCAAACATTCGTTCCAATGTGAGGTGTACTTGGTGCCTGTATTGTGACAGAGAAGGGTAAAAAGGTCTTCTGTGCATT
>NW_908803.1:0-1042 GCF_000209065.1 Trypanosoma cruzi | reverse complement strand
GACATGATGGCTTCCTCAACGATGCCAGTACTCCCATCACGAAAATGACGGATGGCACGCTCGTGTTTCCCGTGCAGTTTCTGACAATGGGAGGGGACACTGCATCCACAATCATGTACATGAATTTCACTCAACAGCGCTGGACCTTTGCGAAAAGCGCGACACATGCGGGCTGCACCAACCCCAGTATCCTTGAATGGGAGGATGGAAAAATCATCATGATCACCTCATGTGAGTACGGTCGCCGAAGGGTGTACGAGTCGACTGACAAGGGGAACACGTGGACGGAGGCTCTGGGGACGCTCTCGCGTGTGTGGAGCAACCCATTGGCACGTTCTGGGCTCCACATTCAGGGTGGATTCATCACTGCAACAATTGATGGAAAGAAGTTGATCCTCCTCACCCAGCTGGAATATTTCGGGGACAAAGAAAGGAGCGAGATTCACCTGTGGCTAACGGACACGAACCGCATTTACCACGTTGGCCTGTTACCCACTGGGTATGGCGCGACCTCCAGCTCTCTGTTGTACGCGAATGATAAGCTGTATTGTTTGTACGAGGCCGGTGTTGGAAGCAGCTCCGGAGCCTTCTTCCTGGATCTGACGCATGAGCTGCAGAGGATAAGGCATGCGCTGTCTACCTGGGCCGTGAAGGACAATGCCTTGAGACGATGCAGCACAGGCGCTGCGGACGCCGCGCTGTCAAGATGGGACTGTTCTGTTCCTATCCCCACGGCTGGGCTTGTGGGCCATTTGGCCGATACGCTCCGTGGGGACAAGTGGGAGGACGAGTACCTTGGGGTGAATGCCGTTGTGAGGGGTGCGACGAAAAAGGCTCCCGATGGGCTGACGTTCGAAGGGCGTAGCGCGGGGGCCGAGTGGCCTGTGTGCAAGCAGTGGCCGAAAATGCCGTTCCACTTTGCAAACTATGGGTTTACTCTTGCGGCAACGGTGTCGATTCACGAGGTGCCGAAGGGCATCACTCCCCTGATGGGCCTGAAGAAAATGGGGAAGACAACACTCCTGGGACTGTCGTACGATAT
>NW_908802.1:0-1042 GCF_000209065.1 Trypanosoma cruzi | reverse complement strand
GAGACGCGACGCCTGGGGATCCTTCTGACGCCGGTCCATCGCCCTCTCGACGATAGGCAGTATCGCAGGCGACCACTCCGTCAGGGTTGCCACGTAATGGGCTCGGTGCGGAGCCGGGAAAAGTTGGTGGAATGGGATCAGAATCAAAAGTCACGATCGATGTGTTAAAGGCAGAAGACAGCGACGACAGGGCTGGAACAGAAATTGACACGAATACATCTGCAGACCAAAAAGATAAGAGCGCCAGAGATGCTGCCAAGACGACCACGACGACCACTACAACAAAGGCACCAACCACCACCACTACGACCACGACCACTACGACCACGACTACAAAAGCGCCAACTACGACGACCACCCGCGCACCATCACGTCTTCGTGAAATCGACGGCAGCCTCAGCAGCTCTGCGTGGGTTTGTGCTCCGCTGCTGCTCGCCGCATCTGCGCTGGCGTACACCGCTCTGGGCTGAAGAGGTGTATGCGGGCTGTGTGTGCCATCACTCAACCGCGGGGATTTGTGTGCGTGTATTGTTGTCCGATGTAATAAATAAGAGTAATTATAATGATTGTGTTTTGCTTCATTTGCTTCAGCTGCCATGCTGTGTGCTCCGCGTTGCTTCCCACATCCGTCACGCTGAACGCATCACAGACACACTCATATGCATGCGCACTGGAGCTCTGGGTCTGGTTTTTCTTTTTTTTTTGTTCAATTTTCATTGCTTCTTCTTGTGTTTTTTTTTTATTATTCTTGTTTGCAGGGCGGTGTGCGAGCTCTGCAATTGTACTGATTCCATGTGTCTCATGGTGTGTGCGCTGCTGCTGCTGGGGTGCTGCCATTTGTTGCTGTGCGGTGGCTGTGCGTGGTGTAGCGGCTGTGTCTCCTTTTGTTTTCACATGCTGTTGCAGGTTGGCTCCAAGGCGTTAAGTGGCTAAACTGTTTGTGATGATGACTGGCCGTGTGCTCTGCGTCCTGTTGGTGCCTGCACTGATGTGCTGTTTCTTGTGCGTGTGTGCGACAGCTGCTGCGACGGAGGTGCGTGTG
>NW_908801.1:0-1042 GCF_000209065.1 Trypanosoma cruzi | reverse complement strand
AAAAGCACCAAAACAGAGCGTGGCAGAAGAAAGGGTGGCGCCGCCATCCACAGTGTAACACACCAGCGTCGTCGTAACCGCTACAGTAATTACTCTCCCCGTCAACAACGGCTCAAGTACTGTGGGGCCGCAGGCAGAAGCAGAGACACTGACGTTTGCGCACGGGCCAATACACCCTCCGGCAAACGGCACCAACCAACAGACAGCCAGCAGAAAGTAAGTGCAAGAAAAATCCCAAGTGCTGCGGGATCCTTGCAAGCAGCGCTCCCTCACTGCAGGGCCTCTATTAAAGCGTTCCCCGCCGCAACATCCCCGCAACCCGCTCGGCGTGTCGGTGGATGTTCCCGTTCACCGGAACAAAAACAGCGGGATGCTCCGGCAGGGATCGAAGACACACAGAGCGCACCGTCGACGCGACCAACGGGCGTAGGCTCTCGTGAAGTGATATCCCACAACCGTGATCCCTCCATTGACTCTCCTGGACGTGAAGGAGGCATGAAATGTCCTCTTCTCTACAGTAGTCCCGAAACGCAAAAAGTACCGCAGGACATCCCGCGCAGCCACGGCCTCCTCAGCAGCCCGACAGTCCACGCCGTCGCACCGCTCCTCAAGAGGTCGCCAGGCCCGGTAAAGCAAGCAAAAGGGGACCAGCAATTCGGTCAGGGCGTTCAGCAAAATAAGGCACAGCAGTCGGGTAGGCGCGGCCCATCCACGTCCTCCCCCTCAACCGACCCACCACACAGTCGGATCACACACCCAAAAAGAGCAGTGGCGCCCAAAAAAATAACACGGACACTAACGCCTCGTGCTCTCCTCAATGTAGTTTCACGGCACATCCGAGGCATCACAAGAAGAGACAAATACTTACATTCCGTCGGCATAAGCACGGGAATAAAGCGCGGATTCCGCCCCGTGAACTCCCATCCAAATAGTCTCGGCCACAGAGTGTCTGTCGCCGACCCTCAGGAAGGGCTGATGCATCGACTGCCGCTGAACGATGCCTCAGCGATGCAACAAAAGAGCCACTGTCTCTCGAGGTTAG
>NW_908800.1:0-1042 GCF_000209065.1 Trypanosoma cruzi | reverse complement strand
AGGTGCATCTAACATGTTGCGCCCCCTCCCTGCGCCTGGCCTGAAGGCCGCTCTAAGCGCTGGGCGTCGCCCTCGCCTTCTTGCTGCTCTTGTGCTTCTTCGCCAGCGCCTTGTTCAGGCTCGGCATCACACCACCACGCGACAGCGTCACATCCTTCAGGAGCATGCCGAGGTCGTCGTCGTGGCGCACGGCAAGCGTCACCGTGCGGGGTGTCAGGCGCTTCGGCTTCTTTGCCTGCTGGCTCGCCGCCTTCACGGACAGCTCCAGCAGCTCGGCTGTCAGGTACTCCAGCACCGCCGCCATGTACACAGCGCCCGACGCGCCGATGCGGCGGGCATACTGGCCGCGGCGCAGCAGCGAGCCCACACGGCCCACGGGGAAGATCAGACCGGCCTTCGCGGAGCGGCCGCCGCTGTGCTTCTTGGACGCCTTCTTCGCTGCCTGCTTCGGGGTTGCCATCCTTGTCTGCGAAAAACAAAAAACAAAAAACAAATAAAGTATGGTTGGGTTCCTTGGCTTGGCTTTGATCTTGGGAAACAAAGGGAGGAGAGAAGGGCGGGGGCAGGAGACCTGCGGCCAAAGCAGAGGAAAAAGCGCACGGCACGCCACAATGCGGCCAAGCACCGATGCCGAGGCGCCGCAGAGACCTACACAACAGTTGGGAGAGAGGCAGTAGAAAACGAAAAGAAAACAACAACAAACCAATCCTATTCTATAGGGCTACGTGTGGGTCACCGTGGCTCAGCGACGACGGCCACCCAGGTGCATCTAACATGTTGCGCCCCCTCCCTGCGCCTGGCCTGAAGGCCGCTCTAAGCGCTGGGCGTCGCCCTCGCCTTCTTGCTGCTCTTGTGCTTCTTCGCCAGCGCCTTGTTCAGGCTCGGCATCACACCACCACGCGACAGCGTCACATCCTTCAGGAGCATGCCGAGGTCGTCGTCGTGGCGCACGGCAAGCGTCACCGTGCGGGGTGTCAGGCGCTTCGGCTTCTTTGCCGGCTGGCTCGCCGCCTTCACGGACAGCTCCAGCAGCTCGGCGGTC
>NW_908799.1:0-1042 GCF_000209065.1 Trypanosoma cruzi | reverse complement strand
ACTGTTTTGTTTGTGCGTCCCTTCACATGCTCCGCTCCTGCTTTTACTTTTTTGCTTCGTGTGTCTGCAGGCACACACAACCACACAAAATGCACATTGCAGTGGATTTGGATGCCTCTTTTGTAGCGTGTGCTGGCGGTTGCGGGTGGTTGCTGCTTCCTCCGTGGGGATGAAGGGAAGGAGGAGAGAGGGAGCGTGCACCGCGAGTCACTCTTCCTGCGGGTGTGATGCGCGCGGTGGGCTGCGACTGCTGTGGAGGGCGGCATCCTTTCGGTGTGCGCTTCTCCGCCGTCGTGCCGTGCGTTTGCGCATGTCATTTGTTATGCGCGTGCGTGCTGGGCATGTTTTTCCGGAGCGTTGGGCGGCCACCATCTGTCTATGGCGGTTTGTGTGAGCGGGCACGTGCGGATGAGGGTCAGGGCGTATGGAATGAGGGAATGGCTTGAGGAAAGGGGAATTTGATTTGGAGGGTATTTGGACCGTATTCATTTGGCTGCGATGGACACATGCACGACGGATGTGTTTCCGCATAATTGGGGGAGGATGCGACAGGATTTTCCGAAGTGGCCCGTCAATGCAATTCGGGTTTCATGGCACTGAGGCACAGTGGTCTTCCTGCAATGGCTGGTGACGGCCCCTAGTGGACCGGCGTATTTATGCTGCTGCTGCTGCTCGAGGAGGCGTAGAAGTGCGATTTGAGGTGAGCGGCGGAAGGGTCACACATCCCGCAGTGACGGTCGTCGTTGGCCCAGCGGGTGCCTCTGAGGTTTTTGTTGGATGCAACGTCCTTATGCCCGTCTCCGGATGGCGGCATCCCTGATGCAGCCAACGAACGGGGCTGGGAGCGACGGTGAGACGCAAGCACGTGTGGATGTTAGGAGCGGCCGGCACACCGCACGCTGAGAGCATGGCACGCTGAGGACCGGACCTAGAAAAGGGACACCGCGTGGGACGTCAATCCTCACTGCAGCGACCGCCACCGAATTCGGATTTGCTCGCACCTTCTGCGGTCCCTCTTCCTCCCCTCACTTCTTGCCGAGGA
>NW_908798.1:0-1042 GCF_000209065.1 Trypanosoma cruzi | reverse complement strand
TAGCACAAGCGCTGTGGTTTGCATCGACAAACTCACACCCTCCTCCAGGACCCTCACACGAGGCGCACCGCAGGGAACAGTGTTGGCACCCATCATGTTCGTCGTCGTCATGCAGTCTCGTTGTTCGTGCCCTTCGAACGTGCCCTACTTCGCCGAGGGTTCATTGCTGATGACCGCACTCTCGCCGCACAGCAGAGCAACAGGGATGCGAGCAACTCGGCCTCAAAAGAGGGCCTGAGTGCCGTGGCGGAGTGGACCAGAGAATGCTTCATGGAGGCGAATGCCAGAAAGACTAGTTACACTCTCCTTGGCAGCGGCAACACGGCCCCACTGCGCCTCGCTTATGAGGACGCCCCGGCCGCTATGGAACACATGCCGACTCTTCTGGGCGTCGGGTTCCAGCATCCTCGTGGAATGGGCATGCGTGGCGAATCGCCATGAGGAATTGGAGCAGCGCCCACTCCAACGGGCAACGATTTTGTGTTTTGCATGGGAACTAGGAGAGACACACTGAGGCCGGTGTACATAGCGCTGCCGCGGGCGGAGGCGACGCACGGCGTCAGCGCATGGTGTTGGACGCCTCCCCGACGTCCCGCTGCACGCCGGATCCCGCAAAGTAGCAGGCGAGCAAAATAGTTGCGTGAACCCCGAGAGGCAGTAGAGTGGAGGATGCCGTGTTGGAGGCAAAGCTGCAGCCCCTACCCGATGCGAGGCGCGTGGCGATGCTCTGCACTTTAGTGCCCCCATCGTCCGCCACCCGCAGCACCCCGCCAGAAAACCTTACGACTTCATCATGGCGCTGCGCCCTGCGCTTCGGACAGAAGCTTGCTGCCCGCCCCTCACAGTGACCCCCCGCGGACCACAGCTCGAGTCCGTTTCCGCGCCTCCCGCGGTGGTGCCGCTGCAGATGGCCCCGACAAGGTCCAGCACCAGGCTTGTGACCGCTGGCTCGCCCGCCACATCTGACGCACAGGCCTTTCGCCACACCCAGAAGAAAACAGCGCGAAGGATGGACAGGCGGCTTCGTGGAACTCGGCGTCAA
>NW_908797.1:0-1042 GCF_000209065.1 Trypanosoma cruzi | reverse complement strand
TGCCGATGGGGAGCCTGATGGAGTTGACTACACGCGGTACACGACCGTGGACGGCGAGGGCACACAAGCTTGTCCGGGGAAGGACACAGGTGTGTGGCCCGCCTGGGTCTTTTCTCCGGGCATCCAACTGATGGCAAGGCGCCTGCGTGTGAGGGAGCTCTCGTTGGAGTTCCTGAGCCTCATCGATTCCATGATGGCGGTGAACCCTGCGGATCGTCCGACGGCGGAAGCCGTGCTGCTGGACTCGCCCGTGTTTGGAATGCGGATGCCGTGGTGGGAGAAGGTGGTGGAGAAGGCCGTGCGGCGCGTTGTGGAGGGCAAAGAGAATGTGCTGCTGGATGTGTGCGTCGGTGATAGCGACGAGGAAGAGGAGGAGGACGAGGAGGAGGCCGCACTTGTACGGCGCACCATGATGCCTCTTGTTTTGCCCGCGGAGAACCACGGCTACGTTCCTCACAACGTAATCCATTGGTGGAACGTGGACCTCACAAGAGGCGAGCCAGATCACACGAAGTGGCTTTCGCCCACCTCGCTTCTCGCTTCTCTCCTTACAACGGTTCGGGATCTGACCGGGCTTGAGGCAACGCGTGATGCACAGGACCCCGTTCTTCGAGAGGTGCCGTTGTACACCGCCACTTCGCTGCAGTTTGTTGAGCGTGTGTGCGCGCCCGTTCGCGGTACCGATGTTTCAGCCAGGAAAATTGAGGACGGGCCCCTTTTCCGGGAGCTTGAGGCTGGCGGCCACAGCACTGGCTTCTTTATTCATGTGCAGATAAGGATACGTGCCATCGCTAGGGCCAGGCAGGTACTGATGGCGAACGGCTGGGCCGAGGAGGAGGATGTGGCGGACCAGGAGGAAATGGCTAGGCGTGCCATGGAGGAGTTGGTAGCCACGACGGAGAAGTGGCTTCTCAGCCGCGAGGCGACCACCGGTGTGGCGGCTCTCCACGTGTTGCCATGGGTGAGTTGGCACCTCAACGAGGAGGAGGCCGGCACGGACGGAAGCACGCAGCACTGCTTCATTGTGGAGTACGCAGCTGCA
>NW_908796.1:0-1042 GCF_000209065.1 Trypanosoma cruzi | reverse complement strand
CAGCGCGCGGCCGTCGCAGAGAACGCACGGGCAGGCGGCACGGGGCCAGAACGCACAACCAAAGACACTTGGAATATATACATCCACACCGCTGCAGGGTGCTCAAATATACGCGGCGCAGGCGCCAGTCGGTGCTCCCGCGCGTGTGGGCAGTGGCCGCACACAACGGGACTCCACACCGACGGCGCACGCGCCCCGCCCCGCACTCAGCACGCAGCACCGGCGGTCGCCACAGCGGCACTGAGCAGCAGCAGCAGCGACACCTGCACCCACACAGGGCCGCCAGGGCTGCGCGCGTCTTCAGGAGTCGGTGCCTTGGAGGTAGTTGTGGTCGTGTTCTTGGGCGCCTTGGAGGTAGTAGTAGTCGTAGTAGTTGTAGTGTTAGTCGTATTCTTCTTCGGGTCGCCCCCAGCAGCCTTAAAAACAGCAGCATCGTACTGCCCCTCCTCCTGGGCCGTGGCGCACACGCACGCACAGCAGAGGGCAAAGAAAAGCACGCAGAGGACGCGGCGCAGCATCATTGTCACTTGGGCCTTTGTGGACTTCGCTTGTTGCTCGCGGTGTAAACTCTCCTGTCGGGCCGGCACCGGGCACAAAGAGAGCACGCAGCATGGGAAGGAGAGACACGGGCAGGTGCACAGCATACACACAAAAGAACAGAGACAGACAGACAGCGGGGGAGTGGGACCGAGACGCGACGGAGCAGCCACGCCACGCCGCAGGGGCACCAGCACACACACACACACAGTCAGCGCCCATAACAAACAAACCCAACCCGATGAAAAAAAAAATATTCGCCTGGGCTGCTGGCCGGATCCTGAAATCATCAAAAGAAATCAAACAAGAAGAGAAAAGGGGGGTAGTGGAGAGGCAGTGGGTTCGCCACTCCCTCGATGTTTGCTCCAAGTAAATATATTCCGATAGCCACTCACGCGACACGGTGCACCTTGTTAGGATTGGAAATACTATCGCTTACCAAGTGGCAGACCCTGGGCTCCGCCAGCCACAAGGCCCCGCCGCGAGGTGGGAATCAAAAAGAGGG
>NW_908795.1:0-1042 GCF_000209065.1 Trypanosoma cruzi | reverse complement strand
ATTTAAGGAGGCACGACGTCGCATTTAAGGATGTTCATCAATGTAGCTCATCAGCAATAACAGATCCATACGGCACTGCAGCAAAACACGAGAGCCAATCTTACATTCCCTTCTGGCTTCCCTCATCTTTTCATTCAGCACAAACTTAAGCATATCGGCGATAAAATAAATAAAAATACACTCTTCCTTGGAAGAGGAAGCGTGGCTCAGTAGCATAAACAACACCTCTAGGGTCGGTTCCACGACAACCTCCAATAGTTTCAGCGTCACCTGAGACACGACGACGGTCGCGCTGCCACCACAAAATTCCACAAAGTGCTTCATCGCCCTTTTTGAATAATCATGTAGAAGACTATCCACGCAACTGGCGTAAAAATCTTCCGTAGCTTCCAAGAGAGCTCGAAGCAGCATTGGCGTCAGTCCCATACCCAATACCACTTTGGACTCCTCTGCTTTGGATAATGTTGGGTCTGCCGAGACCCGTGAGAAGGAAACCAATGCTTTTTTAAGTAGCACTCCTGCAGCCACAAAATCTGCTAAAAAAGGAAGCGTGTAATAGCACTTCTCTACGAAGTGACAGCGAATTTTTGTTAGCATGACATATCCAACCGTTTCTAGCAAATGTTTCACATTAGGCAACTGGTGGGGCTCTACAAATTCAAGCGGCGCTGTTGTAAGCCTGACAATCCCTAACAGGGGATTATTTGCAATTCCTGCCCTCTCCAGGGTTTCATTCTCTAAAATAGCTTTCAATGTCGCGGAACGCATTCGGCAGCCGCCATTTCCACACAACACATATATTTCGTCTGTGTCACCATCCGCATTATTCAAGGAGGCTAACAATTTTCTACGTACCTTCTCAGGCATACTGTTTGGGTCCAACACATCCCATGGAATGCACAGAACGTCTGCCCAGAGCGAGTCCAGAACACGTGCTGAGTGCACAGAAAAACACTGCTCTATAGAAACAGATGTGGCGCGAGAAAGCGTAAACCTCATGGAAAGTGTCAAGGTCAAAGGAAAATTTGGCTAAGAGAGAGGC
>NW_908794.1:0-1042 GCF_000209065.1 Trypanosoma cruzi | reverse complement strand
ACGAAGCCTGGGCGACAGTGACAGCGGCACCGCAGCCTCCCACACCACCGCTTTTCTTTTGCGCTTAACGTTGCGTGTGCGGCTGCTGCGGTGGTGCCCAGGCCTGCATGAAGTGGTGTGCGCTGAATATGAACGAAGGCCGAAGGCAAATGAATTGTTGTTGTGATGAATATTGGCTGCAATTCCCGTGGACCAACAATCCACGTGGTGTGCGGGGATCTCCTTTTTTAAATTGTTACTTTGCTTTTGTGTTGCTGTGTGCGCTGCACCTCCTCTTGTGTGTGTGCGTACCCTCCGTGAGGGCTGCCGACACGACGGACCGCTCTCGCCGTATGTGCATGCGGTGGAGCCTTGTGTGCCGCTCCTGTTTGCTTCTCCCTCCTCCATCTGTGTGTTGGTGCTGCGGCAGGGCTGTGTGTGGTGTGTGTGCCTGCTGCCGTGGATTGGAGTGTGTGTCGTGCGTGGTGTGCGGCGTACGGTGCATGCCTGGCTGCTGCCCTCTCCTCATGTGGTGTGCCCTCTGTGTGTGTCTGCCGCACCTCTCGTCTCCCCTGTTGCTCTCCATGTCCCTCACTGTGCAGATCAGCTCCACACCACCGAACGACCACACTCACGATGATGACGTGCCGTCTGCTGTGCGCCCTGTTGGTGCTCGCCCTGTGCTGCTGCCCGTCCGTGTGCGCTGCAGCGACTGGTGAAGTCAACCTCCCCAACTTGAGTTCATCGTCCTCTGAGTCACAAGTCCAAACTAAGCCTGGTGCGGGACTGGGAAACGGAATGGGGGGTGAGCAGGGGTTATGAAATGAGGAATCTACCCCGTCAAGGGAAAAGGAGGAATCTGTTAAGGTGCAGACATCAAGTGCAACGACTACGACGACTACGACACAGGCACCAACTACGACCACAACCACAGAGGCGCCAAGTAATAAGGCCACAACTACGACCACAACACAGGCACCAACTACTACCACTACAGAGGCGCCAACCACGACGACCACCCGCGCACCGTCACGTCTTCGCGAAGTCGACGGCAGCCTCAGCA
>NW_908793.1:0-1042 GCF_000209065.1 Trypanosoma cruzi | reverse complement strand
GGTCCCAGTGCCGCGAAGGACCCCTCATCAAAATTGAAAACCCTTTTGGAACACAACTCCTTTCAACTAACGCTATTATTGAAACAGTTTCTGTTTCAAATCCTGTTTGTGATAATTATTTACACAGGTTCTGTTTCAAAACCTGTTCGTGATAAACTTTTCCAATTTTGTCTTAGCCATTTTTTTGATTTATTTTTTAGGTTTCAAGAAAGACGTCGGAAAACCTTTAACCTATAAGCCGGTGCTGATCCGACGCCGTTTCGAAACCTACTTGAGCAAAACTTTTTTTTTGTCTTAGTCATTTTTTCGAAAAAAAAAAAAAAAAAAAAAAAAAATTTTTTTTGTCATTTGACTAGTGTTATTTTGACGCGAGTGCAAAACCTACTGGGCAAAAGAAATTTTTTTGACTTTATCATCGTTTTCAAAAAATCTGAAAAATCAAAAAAAAAAAAAAATACTAATAAAAATATTCATATATATCTATATATATAGTGATTGGTTTTATTTTTGACGCTGTATCACCCTACTTGATAACAATTTTTGTGGTCGGACTCTAAATACGTAATATAAAAGGATACAAGAGCTCCTTTTACTCAGCTGAGATCGGCGTACGTGTTTGGTGCTTGACAATAAAACTATTGTAAATAAGAAAAAAAGAAAAAGGAAACACAAAATCAACAGAAGCAAAATTAGCAGAACTAACATACAGTTCATTAGGCACAAAGAGATACTCATAGCGGTAAAACGGATCAATTTGGTAGAAACACTAATACATTGTCGAGCTCTTTGAATACTCTTATAATAAGATTTAGGGAAAAGAACTACCCTCTTTTCGTAGTTCACAACAACAAGAAGAAATAGGGATTGACGAGTATTGGTTGTCGGAGATCGTTGTTGGTAATCAATAAACAATCGAAGAGGTTGAGTTAAATACCTGTTTTGGAAAATAAAAATTTTGAGGGTCTATCTGTGACCAGGTTTCTCGTATTTTTAAGGAAAGAAAATATCATTGTGGATATTAAAAGATATTGGACAGAGAGGG
>NW_908792.1:0-1042 GCF_000209065.1 Trypanosoma cruzi | reverse complement strand
ACTGCTATGGACGTCGGCGGGAGAAATCGAACGACGGTGTAACTACTTCTTTTTTGTCCATTTCACTGTAAGGTGATGATTAATGAGTGACTTTGTGCTTTATTATTGTATTATGGGTGCATTTTCTCCCCATTCCCCAGCCTTGTTTTGGGGGCAGTGCCCCGTTGCCCCATTCTTGTTGTACAACAATATATTGACCGGCCACTGTCCAGCCTGCACACACTCTGCGCATGGCACTGCGACGGTGGTGGGCAAATAAAAATGTTACTTCTTACGAATTTGTTTGATTGTTTTGACACCCACACCCGTCCACGGATTTTGTTTGCTGATTGCGTTGGTGCTTCTTTTTCTCTGTGCTGCTGAGCTCTGCTGCCGGTGGTGACTGCTGCCCGCGCACACCTCTCCACTTTCTCCCAGCACGTCACTGTCCGTAGAACAAGGCCACCGAAGCAGTAAGGATGCTAGCAGCGTGGGGCGCACGACCAGCGGGCTGCTGACCTGCAGTTGTGGCGGCAGCGGGTCGTCGGCCGGTGTGGCAGCGGGCTGTGGTGCCGTCACTGCCGGTATGCCTGCGGCCGCGACTGCCCCGGCGTCCCTCTGGCCGCCCGACGGTCGACGGCGGAACAGAAATCGTGTCGTCTTTTGAGGTCGTCGGCTACGAGACGGGTAACACCGCGGCGCGAAGTGTGGACTGGCGGGCGGTCAGACGCAAGAAGGAACGCCTCGCGGAAGTATTTGCTGAGCTCGTCGTTGTCGGCTGGTACGGTGTAGGAAGAACGAGAGAGGACGCGGTGCAATGCAGCAGCAGCATCATGCACGTTCCTCTTTTGGAGGTCTTTGATGACGTGCCGAACGGTGTGATGCTGGCGCTGATGGTGGACCGCGCCCCGCCGGCGTCACTCGCCACCGTCCCGGTGCATCTATTCGAGGCAACCACCTCGCGCGACGGCGTCCGCCACACGGCTGAGGAGGAACAACGGGGGCGGGAGGCCATTCAACGGCACTGCAGTCATAATTATAACCCCGAAATATCGCCCTGCAC
>NW_908791.1:0-1042 GCF_000209065.1 Trypanosoma cruzi | reverse complement strand
CACACACTGGGACGCCAAACAACCCTGAACTATCCTCTGCTTGGAGGAGTTTCGCGAGATCTTGCCCACAAGGGTGCTGCAGTCGGCGGATCGTTTTCGAGTGGCTGCTGCACCGCACGTTGTGGTCTAAATTTTTGTTTCGAATTATGAATGGTGGTGGTCAGAGACACTCTCTTTCAATGTCTGTTTGCGTGTTCACACACTGGACGCCAAACAACCCTGAACTATCCGCTGCTTGGAGGAGTTTCGCGAGATCTTGCCCACAAGGGTGCTGCACTCGGCGGATCGTTTTCGAGTGGCTGCTGCACCGCACGTTGTGGTCTAAATTTTTGTTTCGAATTATGAATGGTGGTGGTCAGAGGTACTCTCTTTCAATGTCTGTTTGCGTGTTCACACACTGGACGCCAAACAACCCTGAACTATCCGCTGCTTGGAGAAGTTTCGCGAGATCTTGCCCACAAGGGTGCTGCACTCGGATAATCGTTTTCGAGCGGCTGCTGCACCGCACGTTGTGGTCTAAATTTTTGTTTCGAATTATGAATGGTGGTGGTCAGAGACACTCTCTTTCAATGTCTGTTTGCGTGTTCACACACTGGACGCCAAACAACCCTGAACTATCCGCTGCTTGGAGGAATTTCGCGAGATCTTGCCCACAGGGGTGCTGCACTCGCCGGATCGTTTTCGAGCGGCCGCTGCACCGCACGTTGTGGTCTAAATTTTTGTTTCGAATTATGAATGGTGGTGGTCAGAGACACTCTCTTTCAATGTCTGTTTGCGTGTTCACACACTGGACGCCAAACAACCCTGAACTATCCGCTGCTTGGAGGAATTTCGCGAGATCTTGCCCACAGGGGTGCTGCAGTCGGCGGATCGTTTTCGAGCGGCCGCTGCACCACACGCTGTGGTCTAAATTTTTGTTTCGAATTATGAATGGTGGTGGTCAGAGACACTCTCTGTCAATGTCTGTTTGCGTGTTCACACACTGGACGCCAAACAACCCTGAACTATCCGCTGCTTGGAGGAATTTCGCGAGCTCTTGCCC
>NW_908790.1:0-1042 GCF_000209065.1 Trypanosoma cruzi | reverse complement strand
TTGTTATATATATATATGTATATTCTCCTTCTTCCTTATTAATGTTTGCTCGTTTATTTATTTATTTATTTTTTTTTTGTTTTTTTTTTTATTGTGTTTGTTTATATTTCGCTTCGTTTATTTGTTTTGTACGCCCCCTCTCCTCTACTGTTATATGTGCGTGTAAATATTATAAAAATGTGTTTGAGTGTAAATGAGAAGAAAAAAAGGTTCAGAAAAATAAATAAATAAATAAATAAATGGGAAATTGAAGTGAAGGGAAGTGAAGTAAGCAGAGACATAAATGAAGGGAGGAAAAGAAGAGATTAAAAAAAAAAAAAAAAAAAAGGGAAGCGTCTTACCGCATGACAGGATTGCCGGGGTGCCTGACGATGTCTACTGCACCACACTCCGCCGAAGTTGCACAACACACACACACACACACACACACAGAGAGAGACTCACACAATTTACACTCATAGATACAGATTCATACATACATACATGCCATAGAATATATAGGGGATATAGCGGGGTTTGAAGGGCTTTGACAAATACAGGAAAGAGATAGCCAAACACACGCAGACACACGTATACAAATACACACACAAAAAAAAAAAAAAAAAAAGAAAAAAAAAAAAAAAAAAAGCAAGGAGAAGTCATAAGTGTCTATTTTGACTCAGCACATGCAACGTGTGCCGTTTATGACTTCCTTATCATTCAACATTCCCTGTCATCAGGACGGACATACACCGGCCGCGGCCTCGATAGCCGTTGGGCGGAGGATTTTTGTGCTTCCACTGCAGCAGTACCAAACGGCACTTCTCTTATAAGCACATACGGGCGACCATACTCATCTAATCGCACCTCCTCTACAAGAACAACCGAATCATAATTCGTTCCACCAGTGGCATCGTCTTCAGCAGTACGGCGGCCACCATCACCCGCAGCGGTCTCATGTCTATCCTCACGCTGCGCACGCTTGATTATCCGGCGGCGTGCCTTGGGGGACTGCACCAGAAAATTCTGCCGCTCTGGTCCCATTGCCCATGCCGATGGTCGG
>NW_908789.1:0-1042 GCF_000209065.1 Trypanosoma cruzi | reverse complement strand
AGGACGACTGTGATATCGTCCTTCTTTCCACCCTTTGCGTCCGCCGCACCAAACGTGCGCAACATCGATGCCCACGGTGTGTGGGCCTCTTCGTCCACCGATATCTTGTAGGCATTCTGCACAAGTCGCTGCGCCACACGCTGCGGATCGATATACGCAACTTTCTCGTCTGCGATGATGGCGCTAAGGAAGAAACCAACAAGTGGTACCCGCTCAAAGACACTCCCTTCCACCTTCCCGACCCAACCGGCATCAGAGGCAATTGCGGCGTTAAACAAATTGTCAAAAAAACCATCCGTGGCGGCAATGACAACGTCGCCCTTCTGCACCTCCACCTTCTCACGTGTGGCGTCACTTACGTTATCCGAGAAGGCACGACCCCGAAGGTGTTTTGGCACGACCGCCAGTTGAAAAGGAGCATTGAAGCCATGGACCTTTTCGTGCACGCGATGGAGGACTTTGCGGTTACGAACGACGAGTAGGCCACTGTCCCCAACGTTGGCGACATCAATAACATGCTTCCCAGTGTCCTCCTTGCGCAATGCCGCCACGCACGCCGTGGCGCTGCCTGCTTTCACCCTCTTGTCATTCAGCACCTTGTCAAAGGCGGACTGGAGAATGATCTCGGGATTCAACTCCTTGCGGTGGGTCTCGGCAAAAAGTTTGGCGTTTTCCATCAGAGAGTTCGAGAAAAGCGCTGGGTCCACCCCCTCGTCACGCCAGCCACCAACACCATCCGCCACACCAATGACTTTGTATGTGTTGGAAACAAAAAAGCTGTCTTCCCCGCAGTCCAACTCAATGAAACTGGCGCGTTTTCTCCAAGAAACAAAACGACGTCGCTGACGCTCCTCCACATCACTACGATAGTTCTGAGCGGGAGAGGGCCTTGCTTTACAAAAGGCCCATGTCTGCAGCACAAGTTCCTCAACGTCTTTCTCATCTTCTGGAATGTCTTCAGGCGGTACGCCCCAATTACTCGTATTGTTTGCAGCCGCCTGCACCACCTCTGGGGGAACAGGTATACTCTGCCATATCCCCA
>NW_908788.1:0-1042 GCF_000209065.1 Trypanosoma cruzi | reverse complement strand
TTTCTTCTGACTCTCTTGTGGCGCACAGCTGCTCTGCAATTATAGGCGCTGCCAAACACACAAGCACATGCACACACATGCCGTGTTTAAAACGCTGAGAATGCACGCACGCACAGGATTGTGGCTGCGGAGGCCCTCGCGAGGGGCGAAGAAGCCTGCGTTTTGTTTTTTTGACATGTTGCTCGGTGTATGCTGACGCGTGACGAATAACAACACGCCCCAATAAGCAGAAAAGAAGTAAAACAAAATGGCACTGAGCGGCACACCGGTAAGCCAAAAATACGCAATCACCAATAAAAAAGCCGGCGATCACCCAGCAGGCACATCAAGCCTCCTAAAACCAACCTGGAATAGACAAAAAAAGGGGGGGGGGGGGCAATCATAGAAAACAAAGATCCGCCCCCCCAAACAGGAAAAGCATTAAAAAAAAACGCGATCCTATTTTTTGTCCTTACTGCCGGGGTTGGCCGCCGCAGGGAATAAAAAAGAGTAGGGCGGTGGCCCCGGACGAAAGATACATGACGACGTGTCGAATTATCCAAGTTGCAGCGGCTGCCCCGGACGAGAGATACATGACGACGTGTCGAATTATCCAAGTTGCGGCGGTCCGCCCCGAACGAGAGATACATGACAACGAATCGATGTATCCACGCTGCGGCGACGGCCCCGTACGAGAGATATATGACGACGAATCGAAGTATTCACGCTGCGGCTGCGGCCCCGTACGAGAGATATATGACGACAAATCGAGGTATCCACGCTGCGGCGGCGCACCCTAAACATGTCGCTTTCGTTTTCCAGGGGACAACGCAAATGTGCTCGATTGTTCGAAGATCGAACTTAACACCTTACGTGAAAATGGGTCGCGCGACCACATTTTTTTTAGCTCAGTGGCAAAACAAGCTCACAATTTCATCCGGGGTGCGGGTTCGAGCCCCGAAGAAGCCTAAGTTTTTTTCCTTTTTTTTTTGGAATTCTTGTTTCTTATTGCTTTTTAAACTTCTGGTTTGCAGGACGGTGTGCGAGTTCTGCAATCGCACTG
>NW_908787.1:0-1042 GCF_000209065.1 Trypanosoma cruzi | reverse complement strand
GTCCCCCATAAGGTTATCATCCACCATAAGGTTATCATCCCCCATATGGTTATCGTCCCCCATAAGGTTATCGTCCCCCATAAGGTTATCGTCCCCCATAAGGTTATCGTCCCCCATAAGGTTATCATCCCCCATAAGGTTATCGTCCCCCATAAGGTTATCATCCCCCATAAGGTTATCGTCCCCCATAAGGTTATCGTCCCCCATAAGGTTATCGTCCCCCATAAGGTTATCATCCCCCATAAGGTTATCATCCCCCATAAGGTTATCATCCCCCATAAGGTTATCGTCCCCCATAAGGTTATCGTCCCCCATAAGGTTATCGTCCCCCATAAGGTTATCGTCCCCCATAAGGTTATCGTCCCCCATAAGGTTATCGTCCCCCATAAGGTTATCATCCCCCATAAGGTTATCGTCCCCCATAAGGTTATCGTCCCCCATAAGGTTATCATCCCCCATAAGGTTATCGTCCCCCATAAGGTGATTATCATCCCCCATAAGGTTATCGTCCCCCATAAGGTTATCATCCCCCATAAGGTTATCGTCCCCCATAAGGTTATCGTCCCCCATAAGGTTATCGTCCCCCATAAGGTTATCGTCCCCCATAAGGTTATCGTCCCCCATAAGGTGATTATCATCCCCCATAAGGTTATCGTCCCCCATATGGTTATCGTCCCCCATAAGGTTATCGTCCCCCATAAGGTTATCATCCCCCATAAGGTTATCGTCCCCCATAAGGTTATCGTCCCCCATAAGGTTATCGTCCCCCATAAGGTTATCGTCCCCCATAAGGTTATCGTCCCCCATAAGGTTATCGTCCCCCATAAGGTTATCATCCCCCATAAGGTTATCGTCCCCCATAAGGTTATCGTCCCCCATAAGGTTATCATCCCCCATAAGGTTATCATCCCCCATATGGTTATCGTCCCCCATAAGGTTATCGTCCCCCATAAGGTTATCATCCCCCATAAGGTTATCGTCCCCCATAAGGTTATCATCCCCGCATAAGGTTATCGTCCCCCATAAGGTCTATCATCCCCCA
>NW_908786.1:0-1042 GCF_000209065.1 Trypanosoma cruzi | reverse complement strand
CAGAGACACTCTCTGTCAATATCTGTTTGCGTGTTCACACACTGGACACCAAACAACCCTGAACTATCCGCTGCTTGGAGGAATTTCGCGAGCTCTTGCCCCACACGGGTGCTGCAGTCGGCTGATCGTTTTCGAGCGGTCGCTGCATCACACGTTGTGGTCTAAATTTTTGTTTCCGATTATGAATGGTGGGAGTCAGAGGCAGTCTCTGTCAATATCTGTTTGCGTGTTCACACACTGGACACCAAACAACCCTGAACTATCCGCTGCTTGGAGGAATTTCGCGAGCTCTTGCCCACACGGGTGCTGCACTCGGCTAATCGTTTTCGAGCGGCTGCTGCATCACACGTTGTGGTCTGAATTTTTGTTTCCAATTGTGAATGGTGGGAGTCAGAGACACTCTCTGTCAATATCTGTTTGCGTGTTCACACACTGGACACCAAACAACCCTGAATTGTCGACTGCTTGGAGGAATTTCGCGAGCTCTTGCCCACACGGGTGCTGCAGTCGGCTGATCGTTTTCGAGCGGCTGCTGCATCACACGTTGTGGTCTAAATTTTTGTTTCCGATTATGAATGGTGGGAGTCAGAGGCACTCTCTGTCAATATCTGTTTGCGTGTTCACACACTGGACACCAAACAACCCTGAACTATCCGCTGCTTGGAGGAATTTCGCGAGCTCTTGCCCACACGGGTGCTGCACTCGGCTAATCGTTTTCGAGCGGTCGCTGCATCACACGTTGTGGTCTGAATTTTTGTTTCCGATTATGAATGGTGGGAGTCAGAGACACTCTCTGTCAATATCTGTTTGCGTGTTCACACACTGGACACCAAACAACCCTGAATTGTCGACTGCTTGGAGGAATTTCGCGAGCTCTTGCCCACACGGGTGCTGCAGTCGGCTGATCGTTTTCGAGCGGCTGCTGCATCACACGTTGTGGTCTAAATTTTTGTTTCCGATTATGAATGGTGGGAGTCAGAGGCACTCTCTGTCAATATCTGTTTGCGTGTTCACACACTGGACACCAAACAACCCTGAACTA
>NW_908784.1:0-1041 GCF_000209065.1 Trypanosoma cruzi | reverse complement strand
TTTTTGTCCTTACTGCCGGGGTGGCCGCCGCAAGAAATAAAAAATGGTAGGGCGGTGTCCCCGGACGCTAGATACAGCACGACGTGTCGAATTATCCAAGTTGCAGCGGCTGCCCCGGACGTTAGATACGGGACGACGTGTCGAATTATCCAAGTTGCAGCGGCTGCCCCGGACGTTAGATACAGCACGACGTGTCGAATTATCCAAGCTGCAGCGGTGGCCTCGGGCGTTAGATATATGACGACTTACAGTAGTAACCACGCTGCGGCTGCGCATCCTAAACACGTCTTTTTCGTTTTCCAGGGGACAACGCAAATGTGCTCGATTGTTCGAAGATCGACATTAATACTTTACGTGAAAAGGAGTCGCGCGACCGCATTTTTTTAGCTCAGTGGCAAACACGCTCACAATGTCATCCGGGGACGCGGGTTCGATTCCCGCAGAAGCCTAAGTTTTTTCCATTTTTTTTTTTTTGAATTCTTGTTTCATATTGCTTTTTAAACTTCTGGTTTGCAGGACGGTGTGCGAGTTCTGCAATCGCACTGATTCCATCTGTTTCGTGGTTTGTGCGGCTGCGGCTGCGGTGGTGGCCGCGTGAGAGTGAGTGTGAGAGAGCCATGCACCGCCCGCATACACACACTTCCTTCTCTCTCTGTGTGTGTGTCCCCTTGCATGGACTCTCGTCGTCGCCTCACCCCACGAAGCACACACAATAATGTGCCCATTGTATATATGCATGCACACCCATGCAGGCCCGTTGGTGCTCTCTTTTGCACGACACGCACCGCTGCCGTCCTGCCTGGCTGCATGGGCGGAGCACCGTAACTGTTTCTGTTTTGTTTTCATTGCATTGAGTGGGCGACCCTTCTCTCTCTCTCCCTGTGTGTGTGTTTTGCTTTACGGGAGCAATGAGAGTGTGTGTGCGCTGGTAGTCCCACGCTTCGGCTTTTTGTTTTGTTTTTCTTTTTGATTTTGTGGTTAAGTGCACCCATTCCGCGGCTGCGTGTGTGTGTGTGTGATGATATGAGTAATTTGCGTGTG
>NW_908783.1:0-1041 GCF_000209065.1 Trypanosoma cruzi | reverse complement strand
GGTGGGAGTCAGAGACACTCTCTGTCAATATCTGTTTGCGTGTTCACACACTGGACACCAAACAACCCTGAATTATCCGCTGCTTGGAGGAATTTCGCGAGCTCTTGCCCACACGGGTGCTGCACTCGGCTGATCGTTTTCGAGCGGCTGCTGCATCACACGTTGTGGTCCAAATTTTTGTTTCCAATTGTGAATGGTGGGAGTCAGAGACACTCTCTTTCAATATCTGTTTGCGTGTTCACACACTGGACACCAAACAACCCTGAATTGTCGGCTGCTTGGAGGAATTTCGCGAGCTCTTGCCCACACGGGTGCTGCACTCGGCTGATCGTTTTCGAGCGGCCGCTGCATCACACGTTGTGGTCCAAATTTTTGTTTCCGATTGTGAATGGTGGGAGTCAGAGACACTCTCTGTCAATATCTGTTTGCGTGTTCACACACTGGACACCAAACAACCCTGAATTATCCGCTGCTTGGAGGAATTTCGCGAGCTCTTGCCCACACGGGTGCTGCACTCGGCTGATCGTTTTCGAGCGGCGGCTGCATCACACGTTGTGGTCCAAATTTTTGTTTCCAATTGTGAATGGTGGGAGTCAGAGACACTCTCTTTCAATATCTGTTTGCGTGTTCACACACTGGACACCAAACAACCCTGAATTATCCGCTGCTTGGAGGAATTTTGCGAGCTCTTGCCCACACGGGTGCTGCACTCGGCTGATCGTTTTCGAGCGGCTGCTGCATCACACGTTGTGGTCCAAATTTTTGTTTCCAATTGTGAATGGTGGGAGTCAGAGACACTCTCTTTCAATATCTGTTTGCGTGTTCACACACTGGACACCAAACAACCGTGAATTATCCGCTGCTTGGAGGAATTTCGCGAGCTCTTGCCCACAAGGGTGCTGCACTCGGCTAATCGTTTTCGAGCGGCGGCTGCATCACACGTTGTGGTCCAAATTTTTGTTTCCAATTGTGAATGGTGGGAGTCAGAGACACTCTCTTTCAATATCTGTTTGCGTGTTCACACACTGACACCAAACAACC
>NW_908782.1:0-1041 GCF_000209065.1 Trypanosoma cruzi | reverse complement strand
GGGCGGGGTGGAGAGTTCCCACTCCCTCTTTACCTCAATAGCGCAGGGAGGCGACCTCACATGTCACATGGCGGATCTTGTCATTTGGGTTTACATTATAGCACTTCTGCTATTTATGTCGCATAAGTATTACTACTACCGTGTCATGGGGCTGCATTATTTCCTGTTGGATTACTGTTACTTTCATAATGCTTGCCTTGTACTTTTTTTACTGTGGTGTCTCGTCGATGTGCAGTGGTCGAATGAGCCATTAATCTCATGGGAGGTGTACTTGCCACAGACGTGGCTGAAGGAACGTCAATTGGCTCTTTCCGGCATTCAAAGCGGGGGGTTTGGTAGAAGCATCAAAGACATTGCCGCGAAGTCAACACCGTTGGTTAACCGGACGTGGACCGACTGGGCCCAACAACTCATTCCATCCACAGCGCGGCAGATGATTCTTGTGGCAGGAATTTATCAGCCCGTGTCGGTGAATGTTCGAACCATTGGATATGCAGCCGCAGAGGTATCGAGCACGGATGAGGTTCTACTGAACTTTCTTTCCTTTTTTGCCCTTGTGGCAGGGAGTTTTGGACCCATTTTGGGTGCCATATTGGTGTGGAGTAATTCCCTGTTGTTTCACTCCTTTGACCGCATGTCCTCTAGCTACCTCCATCTTGCCCCCGCGGTGACCCAACTGCTACTGCTGCATCGCCTCTTCACCAGCGCCAAGAAGGAACTTGCATCTTTTGAAACGTCTCCGAGCGGAACCGCTGCTGCTGCTGCTGCGGGTGGTGATAATGATGTTGGAACGCTGAAGCACCGAGTGGATGCTCTCTGCGTCACGGGGACCCTTTGCCACGATCTGCGACACGCCGTCTCCTACTGGACGATGCTGAAGCTTCATTTTGTGATGTTTATTGCATGGCAAATTTTTTATCATACATTTAGTGAAAGTCGTCGTCGTCGTCGTACAAGGAAGTACCAGAAAAAATTAAAAGAAATTGCTTTGCGGCATGAAGAATTTTGCCGTCTCACTGGCACAACATTAGAGGAGGCCCA
>NW_908781.1:0-1041 GCF_000209065.1 Trypanosoma cruzi | reverse complement strand
TCCGCTGCTTGAGGAATTTCGCGAGCTCTGCCCCAAAAATGGTGCTGCAGTCGGCGGATCGTTTTCGAGCGGCTGCTGCACCACACGTTGTGGTCTATGTTTTTGTTTCGAATTATGAATGGCGGGAGTCAGAGGCACTCTCTTTCAATGTATGTTTGCGTGTTCACACACTGGACACCAAACAACCCTGAATTATCCGCTGCTTGGAGGAATTTCGCGAGCTCCTGCCCACAATGGTGCTGCACTCGGCGGATCGTTTTCGAGTGGCTGCTGCACCACACGTTGTGGTCTAAATTTTTGTTTCGAATTATGAATGGCGGGAGTCAGAGGCACTCTCTTTCAATGTATGTTTGCGTGTTCACACACTGGACACCAAACAACCCTGAATTATCCGCTGCTTGGAGGAATTTCGCGAGCTCTTGCCCACAATGGTGCTGCAGTCGGCGGATCGTTTTCGAGCGGCTGCTGCACCACACGTTGTGGTCTATGTTTTTGTTTCGAATTATGAATGGCGGGAGTCAGAGGCACTCTCTTTCAATGTATGTTTGCGTGTGCACACACTGGACACCAAACAACCCTGAACTATCCGCTGCTTGGAGGAATTTCGCGAGCTCCTGCCCACAAGGGTGCTGCACTCGGCGGATCGTTTTCGAGTGGCTGCTGCACCACACGTTGTGGTCTAAATTTTTGTTTCGAATTATGAATGGCGGGAGTCAGAGGCACTCTCTTTCAATGTATGTTTGCGTGTTCACACACTGGACACCAAACAACCCTGAATTATCCGCTGCTTGGAGGAATTTCGCGAGCTCTTGCCCACAATGGTGCTGCAGTCGGCGGATCGTTTTCGAGCGGCTGCTGCACCACACGTTGTGGTCTATGTTTTTGTTTCGAATTATGAATGGCGGGAGTCAGAGGCACTCTCTTTCAATGTATGTTTGCGTGTGCACACACTGGACACCAAACAACCCGGAACTATCCGCTGCTTGGAGGAATTTCGCGAGCTCTTGCCCACCAATGGTGCTGCAGTCGGCGGATCGTTTC
>NW_908780.1:0-1041 GCF_000209065.1 Trypanosoma cruzi | reverse complement strand
CATTGCGATGCATGGCAGCCCTGAGGTGCAGCAATTGGTCGGGGGTGGAATTGCCCGGCAAAAAGCAAGATGGCTGCAGAGCTAACTGGGACTCGATAACGTCCCGGATGCGTGCGGCGGGGGTGCGTTCCATGAGCTTGCTGAGGCAGCTGCTCAGCGTTACAGGTCGGTGGGGAGTCGCGGTTGGATGCCGTTCTCTCCGGATTGGGCAGGAGTAGCACAGCCCCGCGTTGCCAATTCCGTGGGACGGCCCCTGCACGTAGGCGGATACCAAACAGCCAGGGGACGGCACGCCTCGCCACACGGCCTAGATGGCGCAGTGCCTCTCCATGTATTCCGTCGGGACCAGGCGCCGGTCCCAAGAGCAACAGCCGTAGTGTGCGGCCTGGCTCTGCCATACTTATTGGGTGAGGTCCATCGCATTCGTCGGGATCGGTGGCGGAGGGTGGGGCTTTGGGTGCCGTGTTGCTTTCGCCGCCTACAGCTTCATGAGGTGGCTGACCTTCAGGTGTTTACTGAGCATTGGGCCATCGAAATTCATGGCTGGCGTGCTCAAGGAACGAGGGGCGTAAACACGGGCGTACTACCTGCCGGCTGTTGCCGTCCGCGCCCTCGAGCTCGGAGCGGAGCGTGTGCCAGCGGCTTTTGGATGCTTCGCGCAGCGATTCCCTGCGACGGAGTTCCAGCCGCTGACTGCCTTCTGCGTCAGATGCGGCGGCAACGGCGCGGCAAAATTCCTCCAGCCATGGAGTCCAGAATGGGGACGGCTGGTGATTGCATGCCGGGACCGTTGCCCTGGTGGCTCTCCGCGTTCCTAGTACAACGCACTTCTCCGTGCTGCCCATTTTAGTTAATTCTCGTGGGAATATGCAGAACTGGCTGAATACTTCGCTGGGCCTATTCCAATCCGTCTTCTTCCATGCTGATAATTTCCGGTTAGGCCCCAGCACCACGGTGGGTGTGTCGTCGTCCCCGATCGGAACAACAAGGAGAATGATGCAGTGATCGCTGTCCAGTGAGAGCTGTTCGGCCAATGGGTGA
>NW_908779.1:0-1041 GCF_000209065.1 Trypanosoma cruzi | reverse complement strand
TTCTTTTTCTTTATAATTATTTTGTGTGATGGGGTTTGTATAAGACGAAGGGGATGTTCTTTTTTGTTTTAAATAAATCTTGTGTGGATTGCCGCTGCTTGGGCTGCAGTGCAGTCATGAGTTTGAGCGGTCCTCTTCTTGTTGTTTCCGCCATGCGTCTCTGCTGTACATTTTTGTGCGTCCCTCCACATACTCTGCTCCCTCTTTTCTGCTTCTTTGCTTTGTGTTTCTGCAGGCACACACACACACACAAGATGCACATTGCAGTGGATATGAATGCTCCTTTTGCAGTGCATGCTGGCAGTTGCGTGTGGCGGCTGTTGTCTTCTTCCGTGGCCATGAGGAGAAGGGAGGGGAGGGAGCGCGCACCCCGAGTCTCTTTTCCTGCGGGTGTGATGCACCGCGTGTGGCTGCGCTGAGTTGGGCTCCGTGTCCCATTGAGGGCGGGATGGCAGGAAATTTTTTTGCCGCGTCATGGATGGATGAGGGTTCGCTTGCGCGTGTGGCTGGTGTGGTGGCCGCGGTGTTTTTGCCGTTTCCCTGGGGCTGTGGCGATGAGCTGGGGGAGATGGTGGTGGATGTCTTCTCCTCCTGCATGGTGGGTGGCTGCTGGCGTTGTGTGCCTTCGTTGCGTGGATACCGCCTCGTGGTGTGTGAACTGTGCGGCTGGGCCTGCTGCCTCTCCTCATGTTGTCTGCTCTCACTCGCTTTATCCGCTGCACTCCGTCCCTCTCCCTCCTGTTCCATTCATTTCCTTCTGGCTCACGGATCAGTTCACTGACACCAGCGACTCCACTACGGGTGATGATGACTGCGATGATGACGATGGTGACGGTGCGGCACCGTGTGGTGTGCGCCGTGTTGGTCCTTGCGCTCCCGTGCTGCTGCTGCAATTCCGTGTGCGTGACGGCGTGAGGAGGCGATAATAATGATGACAGAAGTCATCTAAACCATATGTTAGGGAAACCAGATTTTACAGGAAATGCGCTTGATTCGTTACAGACAGAGAGTGGGAGAAACTGTGAGGAAGGTTTGAGAAGT
>NW_908778.1:0-1041 GCF_000209065.1 Trypanosoma cruzi | reverse complement strand
CTTGCATTGGCGCAGCGGACGGCGGCACGCACAGTCGCAGGGTAATGGACTGCCGCGGGAATCACGCAACGGCGATGCGCCCCTCCTTTTGGGAAACCCAACAAAAAACATGTGTCGCGCAGTCCCCGTGAGCAAAACACATTGAACCGTATTCAGCTCCACTACTGTGGCCATCCGCACTCACAGCATGAGTGCGACAACGCAGGCAGGGAAGCACGGAATAACACCACGCATCCCTCCCATAAAGGTCAGGCGGCGCCCGTGCTGCCCTCAACAATAATTCCACCCCACATCGCCCTTCTGCATATCCGCAGCAAAAGGGCCCACACGGTGCACACTACATTAGAAGTTCCTAAAGAGCAGACCGGATCATCAGAGCGCTGCCCTCTTCTCAACGTTGGGTAGAGGCTCTCTGATCCTTGTCGCCGCCAGCCTGCGGTATTATGGAGGGGCATTGCGTTCTCGGCATATCTCTCCATTTACTTCACTTTCCCGACGCCGCAAATGAAGTGACGTCCCACAAGCAATTTCGACCGTTCTGAAGAACGTGACGTGTCAGACTCACTGAAACTGTGCGTGTGTGTTATTACGGGCGAGCGACACAATGCCCTCGCACATCCATGTACTCCGATCCTGCGCAACACCCCATTTGGCGGTGCTGAAAACGTTGGACACCAAACACGCACAAATCGCACAATGAATGCCCCTGGAAAAAATAATAATAATAACGTCAACACAGACACAATGACAACAAGGTAACAAAAGAAAAACAACCTCTGCGCGCCCTCCCGCAAGAAGGTGAAGGCACACACACTTGTCCCTTTAGCTTCACTCCAACTCTTCAAAAGTGGATAGGTCCATGGCAGGAGGAAACACGCTACTCCTCCCTCGCTCCCTGTCACGAGGCATGGCATTGCGCATATCCAGTGCATCTGCATCACCCACATACGTCCCTTTGGGGAATTGCCTCGGTAGTCACCAAGCACGCGCCGCTAGAAATGCACTCCAGTCTATGCTGCTTCTCCTGAGCGACCTTTGCTG
>NW_908777.1:0-1041 GCF_000209065.1 Trypanosoma cruzi | reverse complement strand
GCGGCGGGGTTGTCGACACGGAGGGTCTCTGTGTGCTACCCGGCCGGCGTGTGTGGAGCATCAGTGTGGACGTCACGGTGCTGAACGACGAGGGGAACGTCACCGATGTTGCGGTGTGGGCCACCGTGGCGGTTCTGCTGCACTATCGACGACCGGAACTTACAATCCGAGGCGATTCTGTCATTTTACACCCAACACATGAGCGAGACCCCGTGCCACTTTCCATTCACCACACCCCGCTCTCCTTCAGCTTTGCGATCACCATGGCACCAGGCGATCGCAACAAGCTGGCACGGGGCCGCAGGGACAGTCAAGAGGCGCTTGAAGTTGTTGTGGATCCGACTTTTGCGGAGGCGACTGCAGCGTCCTCCTCCGTTGTAGTTGCCGTCAACGCGGAGGGGCAAGTGTGCTCCGTATCCAAGTCGGAGGGCTCCTGCATTCATCTTAACGAGGTTAATCACTGCATGGAGACGGCTTCCCTGCTGGCGCCACACATCTTGTCATTGATTCGGGATGCCATGGCGGCACATGATAAGAGGCGGCAGGAAGTTCTTAAAAGAATGTTCTTGTGGGCACAGAAGCGCAGCGGAGTCACGAGGGAGGTGACAGAGCCGGAGTCTGCAAAGAAGTTGAAGACTGAGACTTGAGTGGTGGGGAATGAATAAAAGAAGACGAGCGAGGCTGTGAGAAGCGAGTTGACGAAATTGCCTGAGCGGATTAAAAACAATGTGAGGTGTGTGTGCGTGTGTGTGTGTGTGTGGATAAGGGAAAAGAGCCCGATAAATAAGCATAAATGCACCATTGGGGGCTGCCTTTTGGCTTCTGCAAAGGCCGTTTTCTTCCTCCTCCCTGTGACATTCCCGTTTTTTTTTTTTCTTTCTCTCTTCTTGTGGCAGAAAAAAATTAATAAGTGTTCTTTTTTCTAGTTTGTTTATTCATTCTAATCTGATTTAATTGCTTATATTGCGATGGACGCGAGTCATATTCAGGATGAAGAGTTGGGTGCCTCAGAGGTGCTGTGGTCCCCCGACCTGGACGCAC
>NW_908776.1:0-1041 GCF_000209065.1 Trypanosoma cruzi | reverse complement strand
AGTCCCATCGCCAAAGGTCCAAGCATCTGCAAGTAGCTGTACTCGTTCGGGTCCAGCGCAGTGCCATCGTCCTCGTGCTTGCCGCTCGTAAACTTCGTCTTGCTCTCGCCCAAGAAGATACCAAGCGCGACCATGAGCACCGACAACAGCGTAGAAAAGGCACAGTAGCCCTGCATGCGGGCATCCATTTTGGTGTCCTTGTCAAAGTTGACGCTTTGCCCAATAGCCAACCCCATCGCTGCAGCAAACATAATGCCAAACGTGGTGAACACCTGAAACAGAACACCGTCCACGTGAAGGAACTTCGGGTGGGCGTTCTGGTCGACATACATGGGGCATGCAACGTTCACAAGACCGAGTACAACACCTATCAGTAGACGACCAACGCACAGCACCCAAAACTCATTCGTTGCCGAGGACACATGGTACATCACGGATGACACAACGCCAACGATGCCGACGATCAGGAACGACACCTTGTGACCAAACCTCGCGGCAAACTGCCCGGCATAGATCGACCCAATCATTGCGCCAACAATCATCGCACCAGCAAAGATGCCGTTATAGGACGAGCTGTACCCAGTCGGATTCTTGCACTCTTCGTCGCTGTACACCCACTTGCACCTGCTATCATCCAAACATGGCGTCTTATCCTTACCGTGCCCCCAAAAGCAGGTAAAGCCGTTCCAGCCGCATTCCCCACGTGTTCCGTTCCAAGAACACTCCGCGTTCAATACCCTGTTGCAAGCCACCTCCTTCTTGTACATCGAGCAGTCCGTGGACATCAGGTAGAAATAAGCATACACGGCAACAAAGCCAATTGAGAATCCGTTCAGTGTTCCACCAACCACCTGCACTTGTGCAACCTTCAGGTTCTCCAACGAGCAAAATGTGGGAGTCTCGTCGGGCTGCCTGTCCCCACCACTCACATCAGTCTGCTTCTTGGATGGCATCTCTTTGTGTGTATTTTCGCTTGTGTAGCCTTACTTATCAGCCTAGAGGTTTTCGACCACCGCCGCAAAAAAACAATAATAATGGTAA
>NW_908775.1:0-1041 GCF_000209065.1 Trypanosoma cruzi | reverse complement strand
TCCGCAGAAGCCTAAGTTTTTTCATTTTTTTTTGATTCTTGTTTCATATTGCTTTTTAAACTTCTGGTTTGCAGGACGGTGTGCGAGTTCTGCAATCGCACTGATTCCATCTGTTTCGTGGTTTGTGCGGCTGCGGCTGCGGTGGTGGCCGCGTGAGAGTGAGTGTGAGAGAGCCATGCACCGCCCGCACACACACTCTTCCTTCTCTCTCTGTGTGTGTGTGTCCCCTTGCATGGACTCTCGCCCTCACCTCACCCCACGAGGCACACACAATAATGTGCCCATTGTATATATGCATGCACACCCATGCAGGCCCGTTGGTGCTCTCTTTTGCACGACACGCACCGCTGCCGTCCTGCCTGGCTGCATGGGCGGAGCACCGTAACTGTTTCTGTTTTGTTTTTATTGCATTGAGTGGGCGACCTCTCTCTCTCTCCCTCTGTGTGTGTGTTTTGCTTTACGGGAGTAATGAGAGTGTGTGTGCGCTGGTCGTCCCACGCTTCGGCTTTTTGTTTTGTTTTCCTTTTTGATTTTGTGGTTGAGTGCACCCATTCCGCGGCTGTGTGTGTGTGTGTGCGATGATATGAGTAATTTGCGTGTGTGCTATCTGCCTCTCTCTGCCGTTGCTTTCTTCAGACTCTCTTGTGGCGCACAGCTGCTCCGCAAGTATAGGCGCTGCCAAACACACAAGCACATGCACACACACATGCCGTGTTTAAAACGCTGAGAATGCACGCACGCACAGGATTGTGGCTGCGGAGGCCCTCGCGAGGGGGAAAAAGCCTGCATTTTGTTTTTTTTTGACATGTTGCTCGGTGTGTGCTGACGCGTGACGAATAACAACACGCCCCAATAAGCGGAAAAGAAGTAAAACAAAATGGCGCTGAGCGGCACACCGGTAAGCCAAAAATACGCAATCACCAATAAAAAAGCCGGCGATCACCCAGCAGGCACATCAAGCCTCCTAAAAACCAACCTGGAACAGACAAAAAAAAAGAGACAATCATAGAAAACAAAGATCCCCGCCCCCAAACAGGAAAA
>NW_908774.1:0-1041 GCF_000209065.1 Trypanosoma cruzi | reverse complement strand
GGCGCTGGATACTGCTCTACTACCAGTACGGCCTTGGGTTCTACCTGTCGGAGTGCTTCTCGCACCTCGCGAATCACGACATAAAGCGCTCGGACTTCTTGGAGTACGTGATCCACCACATTGTGACCATCGCCCTGATCGTCTTCTCACACTGCAGCTACGAGCATCGCTTTGGTGTTTATGTACTGTTCATCCACGACGCCAGTGACATCATGCTTGCTGTGAGCAAGGCCCTGAGCTACGTTGTGAAGGCGGCAGAGGCGCGGGAGCAGCGAGCCGCGCGGAACGGAGGAAAGGGTGCTGCGCCTGCAGGGCCCCCAGCATGCCGTCTCTACAGACTTGTTTTTAGCAGCACGACGGTGGTTCTCTCGTTTGTCGTGTTTGTTGCGCTGTTTGTCTTCTTCCGCCTCATTTGTCTCCCGTTTCTCGCATTGGCAAGCGTCGGGCTTGCGGTGAAGATACGCACGTTCACGGTGTGCTACTGGGTCTTGGTTGTCCTCCTGCAGGTGGTGCTGCAGGGACTGCATTTGTACTGGTTTGCACTGATTGTGAAGCTGGCGATTCGGGCGGTTTTGGGTGGTCCCCTTGATGACATCCGCTCTGAGGATGATGAGGAAGACGACGGTCATTGAACGGCGGCTTCTGACAATAGAAAGGAGAGTAAGATGCTGTAAAGCGTAAATTAGAGTTTTCCTTTACACAAACACACACACGTATCTCTGCTCATGCGACATCCACTGTGGCGCGTTTTTGAATGGGCTCGCAGTATTTTTGCGTCCTCCCGTTTTTTTCTGCGCCACACGTTTTAGGATTTATGTTGATGTGGAAGTCTGGTGCCTTCCGCATGCCTTTTCGGATATGACATGTATAATTTCCGGGGGCCGAGAGCCAATGTTTATTTTTCAACACATGTGTGTTTTTGAAGCATTGGTGTTTGCTACAAGCGACCATCCTCACGAGACCACGTGACCGTTTTTCTTGTTTGCCCGCAGGGTGTGTTGCTGCTGCCCGTCCCTTGTTTATCCTCACACCCACATCCGC
>NW_908773.1:0-1041 GCF_000209065.1 Trypanosoma cruzi | reverse complement strand
TGCGTCCTCGCTGTTGGTCAGCAACGTCAAGGCACATGCATTGAGGTATTGGGGGTTTGGTTTGTACTCGATCGGGACGCTGTCGCTGGTGGGTGGCAGCTCGCTGTACACGCGGTACTGCAGCTTTGATGGATACACACACATTCTGTACTTAATTACCCTTGGTGTTTGCGATCACTCCGTTTTTGCTTTGCTCAACAACATAATGTTCTCCGGGACAAGCTTCTTGTATCAGCACTCCCGCTTAGGCGTGTCGGATCACAGCGTGCTGCGCATGGTGGGGAACAGCGGCTCCGTGCGCTATGCCATCTATAACAATGAATTGTGGACTGTTGAGCGGTCAAGCTGGCTGGATTGGCGCGACAACGACGTGGGGGTGGGTGCGATGCTCCACGACAGTGAGTCCGCATTTGTGACCATTGACAGCAGCAGCGTGGTGACGCTGACGGGCTGCACGATGGGCTCGACGGGGTTGTCGGGACCCCTGCTATCGCAGGCTGACGCCGGCTACCGGTTCGTTGCTGGGTGCCTGACGGTCGCGGGACGGATGGTGACGACGGCGGCAGAGCTGGAGCTTCACGGCATCACCAACGTTACGACGGTTGCCGCGTGCGGGGAGTGCACGAAGGACGGCGACTGCTTTGCTCCGCTGACGACGGCGGTCATTGACTGCAAGTGCCAGTGCGCTGCTGGAGGGCACGGCGATGTGTGTCTCCCGGCGCCTGTGCCTGCTGGCCCGCCACCGCCACTGCCACCAACAACACCCACATCGCCACCGATAGGTGAGTGCATCAGCGACATGGTGTACCCCGAGGTTGCGCAGGCTGTGGGCGGCGGGCTGTCGTGGCTGTGCTACCGCAACGTGACGTTCAGCGGGGGTGGCATGAGCCTGACGGTGCTGGTCGGGGCGATGACGGGCGACGTGGCGAATGTCACGTTTGATGGATGCACGTGGAGGGACGGCGCCGTGCTGGTGCTGTTGAGCAGCGTGCACGCCGCTGTGGGGTCGCTGAACATCTTCGTCACCGGCAACACGTTTAA
>NW_908772.1:0-1041 GCF_000209065.1 Trypanosoma cruzi | reverse complement strand
CCTCACAAGGGAACAGTTGCGAAAGAGCCGTCAACGAAGGCTCTGTGAGGTCTTTCGTCGGCGTCTGGTTGCTCTTTGCGCCGCCATTCCTCCTGCAGTGCGTCGTGTGCGCATGGGCACTGCTGCAGCGCCGAGGCGTGCTGCTGGTGGAATTGACACAGCCTCGCGTGTGGACGCACCGGTGATATCTCCTTCGACGCATTCATGCGCCCTCGGTGGAGATGTTTCCCCGCCACTTCATCTCGCAGCTCCCACTCCCGCCGTCTCATTGAACGCATCGATGGCAACTGTCTGTAGTGACTCCTCCATTACCGTTGCGGAAGGCAAGAGACTCCTGTTGGCGTACCGTGCAATGCTGGCTGCTGCCTCGGCGGAGCGTGATGAGGCTCGTATACTTCGTGAGAAGCTTCGGCTGTATTCTACCCAGAGACAAAACTGCGTGGGAGTAGAGACACGAATTGCGCAGGCAGAGGCGCAGCTACGGCAGCGTCTTCTTGTGCTTCAACAACTTGATTTGGATTGCCAAGCCCTGCGGGCGCAGGTGGCGCGGATGGCAAAGCAGCTGGAGGTGATACTGCAGCCCTCCGACCCCTTTACGGGGCTTCTGATGGAAGGAGAAAGATAGAGAAGGAGAGAGCGTCTCCCTCTCTCTCTGTGTGTGTGTGAGAGCGAGCCTATCAGCAACCACTTGCCCCTCTTATTCTCTGCACCTCTTTTTTGTATCTTACATACACAGGCATGGAATCCCTGTCGCTACAAACATATAGTATGTGCATGTGCGTGTGTGCGTTATTGCCACCACTTCTGCTCTCGTTGTTTCTCTCTGTTTTAAACATGTGTTTCTACGCATCAATTTCCTCTGCGTGGCTGCGAATAAATTCCCCTGTGTGTTTTAGGCCTCATTTCTGTTGGCTCCTTTCTTTCTCCGCTCCGACGTGTTTCATCTTATTCCTGTGTTGTTTCTTTTCTTCTGTTTTTTTTGATGTTGTTCTTCCCGATGCTGCAAACAACCCCACTGCACGTGTACCTTTGTGGGACGAA
>NW_908771.1:0-1041 GCF_000209065.1 Trypanosoma cruzi | reverse complement strand
TCGTGCCCCTTCGGTGTACCGGGAGATACCGCATTTCGAACCAATCATGCTGCACGCTGTGCGCTGCACACAAAATGAGAGAGAGCCGCAGTGGACCCCCTCCCGGTGTCTCTCCCTTCTTCATGTCCACAGAAGAAAGCGGCAAGCGAATACCGGCGGGGAATAAGAGAGGATCCTCCGTCGGCACCGTAATATTTTGTGCATTGTGTGCGTGTGCCCGCACGTACGATGGGAACACACACGGTGCGAGTCGGGTGAGTTCACCGTTCCAGCTCGCATCTCCACCAGGTAAATCATTGACGGCTCCATCTCGCTTCATAACAAATCGAATAACAGTGCACACGTAAGTGGCTGTGCTTTGCATCCACATGTGGTTCACCTTTTGGGTCCAACGTCACCGGGTGGCGGAAGGGACGACTCGCATTATCATTCCACCACTTGCTGCTGCCGCCTCATTTCCCGTAAAGAGCCCCTGCTCTCTGTCTCTCTCTTTTGCGATAAAGGGTCCTCACGTATGAGATGTGTCCTGCCTCGTGTGGCGTGAGAAACGCCAGAGAGTCCCCAACGTTGCCAATGCGGGATTGGCCGTCCAGTGCGGTGAATACAACACGCTATATCTGTCGGAGGATCGCCGCGCACACTTCACTCCGCCCGTGGCGGATACAATCCTCGGGCAGCCACACCTGTGCAGAACAGAACACCCTTTTGGAGAACGCCGAGCAGCTCCACCGACGCGTCGGAGAAGCTCACAAAAAAGGGCCCGGTCAACCTGCGGCACATTACCGTGCAACTTTAATACCTTGACAGCGAGAAGAGTGTTTCTATCTGAGAGTGTTCGGCCGCATCATTATCATCATCACTGCCCAAAGCATCTCAACAGGCAGCAATGGCATCGCTCTCGTATTGCCCATGCCCGTTGGCCTCCTCCACCCGCCGCCTCACGTCCGTATGAATAAGGTCTCGTCATGCACAGCGATGCACCCCCTCGCTTCAGATAAACACCAATATTTTATACTCACCAAGGTAGCAGTTCAGTTCTCC
>NW_908770.1:0-1041 GCF_000209065.1 Trypanosoma cruzi | reverse complement strand
CTTTGGTGATCTCACACGTTCATTGACGTGGACCCTGACAAAAAATACGTCATCTCCACACGCGTGCGCTGCGGCCGGAGCCTTGAGGGCTACCCGTTCAATCCCTGTCTCAAGAAGCAGCAGTATGAGGAGATGGAGTCGCGCGTGAAGGGCCAGCTGGAAAGCATGTCGGGCGAGCTGCGGGGAAAGTACTACCCGCTGACCGGCATGACGAAGGAGACACAGAAGCAGCTGATTGACGACCATTTCCTGTTCAAGGAGGGCGACCGCTTCCTGCAGGCGGCGCACGCCTGTGAGTTCTGGCCGACGGGACGTGGCATCTACCACAACGACGCCAAGACCTTCCTTGTGTGGGTGAATGAGGAGGACCACCTGCGCATCATCTCGATGCAGAAGGGCGGCAACCTGAAGGAGGTGTTTGGCCGCCTTGTTACTGCCGTTGGCGTCATCGAGGAGAAGGTGAAATTCTCGCGTGACGACCGCCTTGGCTTCCTGACGTTCTGCCCGACGAACCTTGGCACGACGATCCGTGCCAGCGTGCACATCAAGCTCCCGAAGCTTGGCGCGGACCGCAAGAAGTTGGAGGAGGTGGCGGCGAAGTACAACCTGCAGGTGCGCGGGACGGCTGGCGAGCACTCTGACAGCCCCGACGGTGTCTACGACATCAGCAACAAGCGCCGTCTCGGCCTCTCCGAGTATGAGGCGGTGAAGGAGATGCAGGACGGCATCCTGGAGCTCATCAAAGCGGAGGAATCTGCGAAGTGAGCCTCCGCACGCTCCCCCGCACAAAGTGAGGACGTTGATGCAACGTGTGATGTAAATACCCCGCTTGATTCATGGTTCTTTTATATTTTTGGTTTGTTGCCATCCAGGTTTCAATCTCTTTCTTATGTATACATATATAGAGGAAAAAATGCTGGCCACGAGTCAACCAGCGAAATGATTCTGGGAGAGAAATAAGTCATTCGTGGCTCAGTTTATTGGAGAATCATTTTTGTCTGATTCTTCCTTGGTTGATTTTGTGTGCCGCAGTTTATATAT
>NW_908769.1:0-1041 GCF_000209065.1 Trypanosoma cruzi | reverse complement strand
GCGAGCGGCGTCCTCCTCCGCGGCTAGCGCCTCCACTGCTCGCTCATGCGTCGCTGCTCCCGTACTCCTCTCCAAGCTCGTCCACAGCCGCAGCCTCGCCGCGCTCCAGGCGGCGGCGCACCGCTCCCTCCTCGGAATCCACGGCATCGCGGTGCAATCCACACGCGCCCTCGCGCTCCTCACCGACCAGCTGACCGCGAGCGGCGTCCTCCTCCGCGGCTAGCGCCTCCACTGCTCGCTCGTGCGTCGCGCTCCTGTACTCCTCTCCAAGCTCGTCCACAGCCGCAGCCTCGCCGCGCTCCAGGCGGCGGCGCACCGCTCTCTCCTCGGAATCCACGGCATCGCGGTGCAATCCACACGTGCCCTCGCGCTCCTCGCCGACCAGCTCACCGCGAGCGGCGTCCTCCTCCGCGGCTAGCGCCTCCACTGCTCGCTCGTGCGTCGCGCTCCCGTACTCCTCTCCAAGCTCGTCCACAGCCGCCGCCTCGCCGCGCTCCAGGCAGCGGCGCACCGCTCCCTCCTCGGAATCCACGGCATCGCGGTGCAATCCACACATGTCCTCGCGCTCCTCGCCGACCAGCTGACCGCGAGCGGCGTCCTCCTCCGCGGCTAGCGCCTCCACTGCTCGCTCATGCGTCGCGCTCCTGTACTCCTCTCCAAGCTCGTCCACAGCCGCAGCCTCGCCGCGCTCCAGGCGGCGGCGCACCGCTCTCTCCTCGGAATCCACGGCATCGCGGTGCAATCCACACGTGCCCTCGCGCTCCTCGCCGACCAGCTGACCGCGAGCGGCGTCCTCCTCCGCGGCTAGCGCCTCCACTGCTCGCTCGTGCGTCGCGCTCCCGTACTCCTCTCCAAGCTCGTCCACAGCCGCAGCCTCGCCGCGCTCCAGGCAGCGACGCACCGCTCTCTCCTCGGAAACCACGGCATCGCGGTGCAATCCACACATGTCCTCGCGCTCCTCGCCGACCAGCTCACCGCGAGCGTCGTCCTCCTCCGCGGCTAGCGCCTCCACTGCTCGCTCATGCGTCGCGCTCCTGTACT
>NW_908768.1:0-1041 GCF_000209065.1 Trypanosoma cruzi | reverse complement strand
GAGCCCCGTTGTCGTGCCGAAAAAAGGGAAAGGCTGGGACTCTTTCTCTTGGAAAGAAAAAGACGGAGGATGATAAAAAAAAAAATGAGGACACCAAGGCTGCTGAGGAGAGCAAAAAGGGAACTTCTGCCGCGGTAACGATGTCGGATGAAAAAAAGGATGGCACTTTATCAAATTCTAAGATGTCAACAGAGGATTTTCGTGAATATGTGAAACGGGAGATAGCGAAGCAACGTGAACAAAATAAAAAGGAGTTTGTTCGAGATCCGCGTCCTCATTTTAATGTTGTGTTCTGCGGACACGTGGACGCTGGGAAGTCTACCATCTCCGGCCATCTGCTAATGGAAAAGGGTTTGGTAGATCAGCGCGAGATGGAGAAGCTGCGCCGCGAAGCCGAAGTACACCACCGTGAGGGTTGGGAATACGCATATGTCATGGATGTCTCCGAGGATGAGCGGACAAAAGGTATTACCCGGGAGACGGGTGCAGCCTATATTGAGACAGAGAAGCGTCGTGTAACAATTCTTGATGCACCAGGCCACAAGGCTTTTGTGCCATCTATGATTGGTGGAGCGACGCAAGCGGATATTTGCGTTCTTGTCATTTCCAGTCGTAAAGGTGAATTTGAGACGGGTTTTGAGAAGGGTGGCCAGACACGGGAGCATGCGATGCTAGTGCGCACATGTGGGGTGAAGCAAATGATTTGTGTTATCAACAAAATGGATGAATGCGGATGGGACAAGGGTCGATATGATGAGATTATTGGGAAACTGAAGCCTTTTCTTCGACAGAACGGCTATGACGAAGAAAAGGCAAAAAATCTTTGCTTTATTCCAATTGCCGGCCTGACAGGTGAAAACCTCATCCATCATTCTCCAGACGACGTCTGCCCATGGTATAAAGGGCCTACAATGATGGGTTTTATTGACAATCTTGGTTTACCAGAGACAAAAGTGAGAACGATGTGCTTTGTATCCCCCTAGTCGGTTCTTATAAAGACGATGGACGTGTATTTATCTATGGAAAGGTGGGAGTCTGGGC
>NW_908767.1:0-1041 GCF_000209065.1 Trypanosoma cruzi | reverse complement strand
ACAGGAGCTGGCGGAAAAGTCTCAACGGAGCACAATAACCGCCTATGACGTCCGAGTTTGCTCAGGCCTGGATCTGTTCCGCTCCGGCCAACTTTACGACTACTTGTGCGAAAAGCGTGTCGTTCCGCTTCCGTACTAATGCCGTGGGATCTTTTATTGTTTTTCTCTCTTTTTTCCCATGGCTATTTGTGGTTTTCTTGTGTGCACTTTTAGGTGTATTGAGGCAGCTGGCTAGATGGTGGATAACTGTGGCACGATTTTGTATGGAAAAACGGACCTTTGTGTCTCACGTGGTTGGGTTATTAGTGAATAAGGCGAAGAAAAAAAGGGGAGATGATGGTCACTACTAATACTGATAGTACTACTGCTGCCTCCCTTTTTTTTTTGCTGCCAGTTTGAAGTGGGCTATCTATTATTTCTTGTGGGTGTTTCACACCCTTCTTCTTTTTTCCTCTGTTTCTGGATGCGTTTTTTTTTTTTTTTTTTTAGCACCGCCGTTGTGTGGCCGTTGCTTTGCCAACATGCATACGGGGGTGGTGCTCCTTCCAATAAATGTGCCGTGAAAAATTATTAATATATTTTCAAATGCGTCGTGTGCTTCTCTGTGTGCGTGTAATGTGGGGCTTAGGCCTCACCCAGGCGGGGGCAATGACACCTTTGCGCCATTGCGAGGCGGCTGTCGAGGCGGTGCACTAGCACAACAAACTGTGCGTTCCACAGCACACAGAGTATTCGCTACTGTGGGAATCGAACACTTATTTTTTTGGTGAAACTACCAGGGCTTATCCACTGGGTGCGGTGCGTTGATTCGGCAAAGGGAACAGAAGGACGTCCTCTATGAGGTGTGCCTGTGGAGGGAGAACTGAACTGCTACCTTGGTGAGTATAAAATATTGGTGTTTATCTGAAGCGAGGGGGTGCATCGCTGTGCATGACAAGACCTTATTCATACGGACGTGAGGCGGCGGGTGGAGGAGGCCAACGGGCATGGGCAATACGAGAGCGAAACCATTGCTGCCTATTGAGATGCTTTGGGCAGTGA
>NW_908766.1:0-1041 GCF_000209065.1 Trypanosoma cruzi | reverse complement strand
AAGTGTGGCCGCAGTGACCATGAGCAGCACCAACATGAGGCTGAGTGATTTCCTTTGGAATTATGTCGGCGGCAGGGCGGCCGTTGATGAAAGACTACAATGTGACGATGGAGGTGTTTGTTCAGGAGCCGGATGATTACTTACACGACCAGCGGCTTCTTGAAGAAATTCTTAACTTGACTGCGTACCAAGCGCTGGAGGCCATTACTAGGCCTCTTCACGAAGGTGTGCTCTCTCTCGGGCAACGTAGGGACTATGAAAGAAAGCATACGATCACTCCTCCTGCAAGGGGAAAACCAAACGGAGTACTCACGCAGGTACTGACAGAAGCGAGGCGGGAGGCAGAGGAAAGGCTAAGACGAACGCAGGAAATGAAATTTACCACTTCCACTAATATCGATGATGTACTGTTTAAGGGAAGAGCTCGCGTCAACGTAATGAAGCTGAACGACTTTCTTACGATGGAACCGGACGGCAGGGGCATTGTGGACACCAATCGGGATGTCATGCTGGAGGAGTTTTTCAGGGACCCCACGAAGTATATCCGTGATAAAGGAGCGTTGAACGAGATACAGGCATCCCTGGCTCAGCCGGCCACCTCAACGTGGTGCCAGGGTCTAGTACTCTTTGCTAGAGAGGAAGCTAAGCGCCTGCTGCCCATCCGCTGCACGCGGAGAGGCAGGAGGCGCCGCACAAACGGGTCGGAACGGCACCAGATGGAGCCATTTACATGGCTGCCCGCGGAGCGGTATTTCTATCCGCTGCTGAATTCCATCGGCGCTTATCAGCGCTATACATACCGTTTGCGTGCCGTATGTGACGCGCAACGACAAAAGCCACTGCTAAGCGGAGACATTGAGCAGAACCCAGGCCCCATAGCAGTACTCCAGATGAACGTTTCTTGCCTCACGCCGCCAAAACTCGCAACATTAATGGCGCAAGGAGCAGACATAATAGCCATTCAGGAGACTTGGAAGTCGTCAGAGCAGATCGCCAGCATGCACACTGGGAGATTATGTGCTCTATGCACAGTCGCGCATC
>NW_908765.1:0-1041 GCF_000209065.1 Trypanosoma cruzi | reverse complement strand
GCGAGCAGCAGAGCATCGTACAGCGTCTTTGGCACTTTTTGGAGGAAGTTGGGTGGTACTGGGGTTGACATTGTTCTCGTGACGCCTCTACAGCAGGAGGACTTTGCTCGTCTTTCTTACGCTGCAAGCCCCACGAGTATCGAGACACTGCGCGCGATACGCCGTATTCTTTTACCACGAAGTGAAGATCACATCCAGGTTGTGCGGGAGGAGATGCTGGAGTACAAGCAGCAGAAGGAATCTAAACATGTACACCCCGAGTGAGGCATCCTTCTTTTTTTCTTGCTTCTTCACGTATTGCCTCTGGCCTTCTTTTGTTGCTTGTTACACAGGGATGTTGCGAATTTGCCTGACTTTCCGTAAGGCACGAGTTTTGGTGCTTTTTCTAGGCGTGCTGAAAATCACAATTTTTCTATATTGCTATCTTTTTCCTTTTGCTTTCTATATCTTTTTTATTTATTAACAACTGCATAAATATCTATTGCTTTTTTGCGGTTTTATGATCACAGCAGGATTTTTTCTACATAATATTTGGCGAAGGGGAGGAAATTGTTTTCTGTGTTGAAAATGAGTCTTTCTATGAGTGAGCTTCCGCCGATTCCGTCAATGCTTGTGCAGGCGTTTCCCCTGGAGGCATACCTACGGAACCTGAACAACAAACTGTCTGACAATCTGAATGCCGTTCAGCGCTCTTTGGTCGAGTTGCAAGAGGGAGTGAAGTCGTGCGAAACATTATTCACTAATGTGCGTCAGTTTCTGCGGGAACAGGTACTGCTGGAGCTGCAGGAAAGCATTGCGGGGGGTGGCGGGGAAATGCCGGAGGGATTTTCTACAGAGTTGCTCCTACCTGAATTTTTGCGCGACCCGCAGACAGTCGCCGCGGAGGGGAGCTGTGCCTCTGTTGGGTCCCTGTCGGGATACGACGGGGGGCAGGTGGACAGCGAACTAAGGAAGATGTACAGCTTTAAGAAAAAGCTTGACATGGAGCGCCTGGAGCGAATTCGAGGGAGGGAGGAGCGGGAGAAGAAGGCGCGTCAGCAG
>NW_908764.1:0-1041 GCF_000209065.1 Trypanosoma cruzi | reverse complement strand
CGCTGGAGGGCACGATTGTGCTGCATGGCGCGATGCCGCTGAACTCGAGTGTGCTGCTGGCGAACTCGACGCTGCGTGCGACGGTTGACGGGTCGCAGTACGTGCCGACGACCCCTGGCCACGAGAAATCCCGGTACGGCCCCGCGCTTGTCCTGGACGGCGTCCGTCTTCTGTCGACACGGTTTGTCATGACGCGGTCGACGCTGGTGTGTGGCGGGGGTTCGTGTGCTGCGATCCTTGTGGAGCGCGGCCTCGGTGTGAACCTGTCCAGCGTCTTCTACATGGACAACTGCGCTGTCAATTCGCAGATGCACGTGATGTACACCCTTGCGTCGGACCTGCGTGTTTTCGGCGGCTCCGTGTTCTCCATACAGAACAGCTTGTGGAGTGCGCCGAGCACCGAGTACTACAAAGGCGCGTTTGTGTTTGGGGACGTTGCGGTGGATGGCGGCAGCGTGCTGCAGGTTGTGTCCAGCACGTTCCGTCTCGGCTTCGCCATGCTCATGGCAACCACGCTGACTGTGACTGGCGGCAGCTGGCTGGTGCACCGCGACAACGCGTTCCGCACTGCCTACGTTTTGTACGTGGCTAGATACGACGGCGTGGCGTTCCGCGATCGGAGTGTGTGGTCGATACTTTACAACGACTTTGGGTACGGCTCCTATTCGTCGATCACTGCATACATGACAAGCCTTTGGCTTGTACAATACGATGCACGCCCGATCATCTACGGCACGTGCAACGAGATAAAGGGGTCTCCCGTGAAGAATTACAGAAGTGAGCTCAATATTGTGGCGCCCGTGACGGTGTTGGACTGTGGAAATTGCACCGTGGACGCCGTGTGCTTTGCTGCGAGGACGAGCAGCGTCAGCGGCTGTGGGTGTGTGTGCGCTGCTGGCGGATACGGTGACACGTGTCTGCCAGCTGCGGTTCCGGACGGCCTTGGAGCGTTCCCGCTCCCCGATGCAAACGATACTGAGGTCCGCTGCGTGCACGGTGGCAGCATCAGCTCCGTGGACTATCCTGATCCCGGTGTGCGTG
>NW_908763.1:0-1041 GCF_000209065.1 Trypanosoma cruzi | reverse complement strand
CCCGTAAAGCAAAACACACACACAGGGAGAGAGAGAGAGGTCGCCCACTCAATGCAATGAAAACAAAACAGAAACAGTTACGGTGCTCCGCCCATGCAGCCAGGCAGGACGGCAGCGGTGCGTGTCGTGCAAAAGAGAGCACCAACGGGCCTGCATGGGTGTGCATGCATATATACAATGGGCACATTATTGTGTGTGCTTCGTGGGGTGAGGCGACGACGAGAGTCCATGCAAGGGGACACACACACAGAGAGAGAAGGAAGTGTGTGTATGCGGGCGGTGCATGGCTCTCTCACACTCACTCTCACGCGGCCACCACCGCAGCCGCAGCCGCACAAACCACGAAACAGATGGAATCAGTGCGATTGCAGAACTCGCACACCGTCCTGCAAACCAGAAGTTTAAAAAGCAATATGAAACAAGAATTCAAAAAAAAAAAAAATGGAAAAAACTTAGGCTTCTGCGGGAATCGAACCCGCGTCCCCGGATGACATTGTGAGCGTGTTTGCGACTGAGCTTAAAAAAATGCGGTCGCGCGACTCCTTTTCACGTAAAGTATTAATGTCGATCTTCGAACAATCGAGCACATTTGCGTTGTCCCCTGGAAAACGAAAAAGACGTGTTTAGGATGCGCAGCCGCAGCGTGGTTACTACTGTAAGTCGTCATATATCTAACGCCCGAGGCCACCGCTGCAACTTGGATAATTCGACACGTCGTCCCGTATCTAACGTCCGGGGCAGCCGCTGCAACTTGGATAATTCGACACGTCGTGCTGTATCTAGCGTCCGGGGCCACCGCCCTACCATTTTTTATTTCTTGCGGCGGCCAACCCCGGCAGTAAGGACAAAAAAAAGAATCGCGTTTTCTTTAATGTTTTTCCTGTTTGGGGGCGGGGATCTTTGTTTTCTATGATTGCCTCTTTTTTTTTGTCTGTTCCAGGTTGGTTTTGAGGACGCTTGATGTGCCTGCTGGGTGATCGCCGGCTTTTTTATTGGTGATTGCGTATTTTTGGCTTACCGGTGTGCCGCTCAGCGCCATTT
>NW_908762.1:0-1041 GCF_000209065.1 Trypanosoma cruzi | reverse complement strand
TTCCTGCGTGGAGTGGCCGCATGCTCACGGGCCATGTGGATTGTGAGTGCCTCTTGACGGCATCCATTCATCTCTCTCCGCCTGTCTGTCTGTCATTCCCTGTTGGGTGTGGCGTGTTGCACCGCGTGAGGGCTGGCCCGCACACACCGACGGCCCGCCGTGACTTGCCGTGTTGCTGCTCTTTTCTGTGGGCGATGGTCCTCCGTGGTGTCCCTTACGGATTGTCTTATGACTCGCTCTCTGCGTGGGTGCTCTGCTCTGCTCCCCACTGACGTGTCTGGTGTATTGCCGCTGTTGCTGCTGTACTCTCTTTTCTCTCTGACTCACGCATACACACGCTAGGAAAGAAGGAACACAAGCGCTAAACGCCACCGTGAAATTCGAAGGCCCTGAAAGGAACAAAAACAGCACACACACACCGCCCACACACAAATATTTATATGCTCTCACGTGTTGCTGCAGTGAAGGCACCCCGCACACACAACTGTCGCCGCATGACCGGATCCAGCGGGAGGAGGAGGGAAGGAAGAGAGAGTGAGCCGCAGAGGCCCAACATGTCCCGGCGTGTGTTTGCTTCCGCGGTGCTGCTCCTCCTTTTCTTTTTGGCGTGCGCCGCCGTGGGGCCTGTGCAGGCCCAAAACTATGGAACGGGAGTGGGCGATTCCTATGGGAGACACAGTTTGGAGCGGTTGCCAAGGGAGTATCCAGTCGCAAACACAGCGGCCGCTGGCCACATTTTCCGCAATCCCCATCTTGTGAATGTGGACGGGATGCTGCTGGCCATTGCTGGAGCTCAGTTTAATGGTTCTGTGGGGATCAGGAGTGCGTCCATGCAGTTGATGGCACAGATCAGCGTTGATGGTGGGAGGACGTGGCGGTCGTACGCGGGGCCAGAAGATCTTGACGCTTTTGCCGCACGCCCTCACCGGATGTCGTTTCCCTCGTCTTTTGGACCCTTCGGACCGCTTTTTGCATTTGTGGAGGGCTACGACTTACGGAACGGGGCCAGAATTCGGTTTGCCGATGAGTGGGGAGGAAGTG
>NW_908761.1:0-1041 GCF_000209065.1 Trypanosoma cruzi | reverse complement strand
TTTATTTCTTCTCTTACCAGTCGTAGTAACTACACCTCAATTGTGCAGCCCCGGTAAGCGTACGAAGGAATTCAGTAGCAAGGATAACCTTACTCCGCGGGCAGCCACTATAGAATGGCTCCAACGTCTGCCCTTCCAATGCGTATATTTTTCTTTTTTTTTTTTTTTCTACTCTTACCAGCGCGTCTAGCTATACAATGCCATCTGAGCGCCGAAGAGGTGGTCGAGCAACGACAAAAGTTTCCTGCTATGAAGCGACTGCCATTGAGAGAACTTTCCGAGGCGAAGGTCCTGTTCAATGCCCAGCCGTTGACGCACAGCCAAGGTGCCTGGACATTCTGGAAGCAGATGGTAAAAGGTTTCCTGCGGGCCGATTGGCGTGCTTGTGGAAGCTGGCTGATCCTGCGGCAGCAGAGATCGCCTCCTGGCAGTGCTGTTCCGATGCCGTGTGGCGTCTGGGTCGTGTGCGCAGCGACTTCTGTGCTGTGCGGTGCTTCTCCGTGTGGGGAAAACCACGTCACAGAAATCACATTTGAGCTCGGGAAGCGGTGGAGGATGTTCCGGATGGAATGACCGACAGTGACTGACGAGACCCGAGAATCCCGTCAATGTGGAATCACAGTGCGGACATTTCTCCTTCCGACGGCGTGTGAGGGTCCGTCTCCTTACTGGAGAGACGTCTTCCACCCTCGCCGACGGGGGAACAGTGTCCGTCCCCGGTGCAGTTGGATCGTTGTTAGAGCGCATATATGCAGACTGTTCCGGTGAGATGTTGCAGAATCGGCATTGGTTCGTGCAATCCCTCACGGCCCAGTATAGTCGGCCCCAGAGCTCAGATTCCCCGCACCTTGCCCTTGCGAGGTGAACCAGTTCCTGACGGTGTAGAAATTCCTGAGTGATCAGGTCCTTACCGCTGAGATCTGATGGCCTTGTGCCGCAAAGCAAGTAGCGATGAGTGTCTTGACGAATGGTACTACGCCCACTTGTTGGTGAGCTGGGTAGTAAAACATGTCCGCAGATCCGTATGCCATAAAGGTGCGA
>NW_908760.1:0-1041 GCF_000209065.1 Trypanosoma cruzi | reverse complement strand
GTTGTGGTCCAATTTTTGTTTCCGATTGTGAATGGTGGGAGTCAGAGACACTCTCTGTCAATATCTGTTTGCGTGTTCACACACTGGACACCAAATAACCCTGAATTATCCGCTGCTTGGAGGAATTTCACGAGCTCTTGCCCACACGGGTGCTGCAGTCGGCTGATCGTTTTCGAGCGGCCGCTGCATCACACGTTGTGGTCCAAATTTTTGTTTCCGATTGTGAATGGTGGGAGTCAGAGACACTCTCTGTCACTATCTGTTTGCGTGTTCACACACTGGACACCAAATAACCCTGAATTATCCGCTGCTTGGAGGAATTTCGCGAGCTCTTGCCCACAAGGGTGCTGCACTCGGCTGATCGTTTTCGAGCGGCCGCTGCATCACACGTTGTGGTCCAAATTTTTGTTTCCGATTGTGAATGGTGGGAGTCAGAGACACTCTCTGTCAATATCTGTTTGCGTGTTCACACACTGGACACCAAACAACCCTGAACTATCCGCTGCTTGGAGGAATTTCGCGAGCTCTTGCCCACAAGGGTGCTGCACTCGGCTGATCGTTTTCGAGCGGCTGCTGCATCACACGTTGTGGTCCAAATTTTTGTTTCCGATTGTGAATGGTGGGAGTCAGAGACACTCTCTGTCAATATCTGTTTGCGTGTTCACACACTGGACACCAAACAACCCTGAACTATCCGCTGCTTGGAGGAATTTCGCGAGCTCTTGCCCACACGGGTGCTGCAGTCGGCTGATCGTTTTCGAGCGGCTGCTGCATCACACGTTGTGGTCCAAATTTTTGTTTCCAATTATGAATGGTGGGAGTCAGAGACACTCTCTGTCAATATCTGTTTGCGTGTTCACACACTGGACACCAAACAACCCTGAACTATCCGCTGCTTGGAGGAATTTCACGAGCTCTTGCCCACACGGGTGCTGCAGTCGGCTGATCGTTTTCGAGCGGCCGCTGCATCACACGTTGTGGTCCAAATTTTTGTTTCCGATTGTGAATGGTGGGAGTCAGAGACACTCTCTGTCACTATCT
>NW_908759.1:0-1041 GCF_000209065.1 Trypanosoma cruzi | reverse complement strand
TTGCCCACAAGGGTGCTGCAGTCGGCGGATCGTTTTCGAGCGGCTGCTGCACCACACGTTGTGGTCTATGTTTTTGTTTCGAATTATGAATGGCGGGAGTCAGAGGCACTCTCTTTCAATGTATGTTTGCGTGTGCACACACTGGACACCAAACAACCCTGAATTATCCGCTGCTTGGAGGAATTTCGCGAGCTCTTGCCCACAAGGGTGCTGCAGTCGGCGGATCGTTTTCGAGCGGCTGCTGCACCACACGCTGTGGTCTAAATTTTTGTTTCGAATTATGAATGGCGGGAGTCAGAGGCACTCTCCTTCAATGTATGTTTGCGTGTGCACACACTGGACACCAAACAACCCTGAACTATCCGCTGCTTGGAGGAATTTCGCGAGCTCTTGCCCACAATGGTGCTGCAGTCGGCGGATCGTTTTCGAGCGGCTGCTGCACCACACGCTGTGGTCTAAATTTTTGTTTCGAATTATGAATGGCGGGAGTCAGAGGCACTCTCTTTCAATGTATGTTTGCGTGTGCACACACTGGACACCAAACAACCCTGAATTATCCGCTTCTTGGAGGAGTTTCGCGAGCTCTTGCCCACAATGGTGCTGCACTCGGCGGATCGTTTTCGAGCGGCTGCTGCACCACACGCTGTGGTCTAAATTTTTGTTTCGAATTATGAATGGCGGGAGTCAGAGACACTCTCCTTCAATGTATGTTTGCGTGTGCACACACTGGACACCAAACAACCCTGAATTATCCGCTGCTTGGAGGAATTTCGCGAGCTCTTGCCCACAAGGGTGCTGCAGTCGGCGGATCGTTTTCGAGCGGCTGCTGCACCACACGCTGTGGTATAAATTTTTGTCTTGAATTATGAATGGCGGGAGTCAGAGGCACTCTCTTTCAATGTATGTTTGCGTGTGCACACACTGGACACCAAACAACCCTGAACTATCCGTTTCTTGGAGGAGTTTCGCGAGCTCTTGCCCACAAGGGTGCTGCAGTCGGCGGATAGTTTTAGAGCGGGTGCTGCACCACACGTTGTGGTC
>NW_908758.1:0-1041 GCF_000209065.1 Trypanosoma cruzi | reverse complement strand
GGGTGACCATGAGGGTTTAACGTTAGCACCGAGGGCCGTGGTTCGGAAGGCGATGGTGGCGGCAGCTCCTTGAGATCCTCCGCCATGGAAGTGACAAAATTCTCAATCAAGAATACGCTCAAAGAATACTTTTCCAAGGCCTCAGATTGAAGAACATTCTTCATCCCCAATACGAGGAAAAAAATATCATGCGGACTCAGCACCTTTGTCAAACGAGATAACGTTAAAACCCCAAGATACTCACATATAGGTGCATTAGCGAAGTCCTCAAATGCGCTTTTCTCTCTCACCCGGACAATCTTCACAAGCTTGTGAGACGGATCCTCGGAATACCATTTTTTCTCTCCTCCCTGTGTAAAGTGCTTTCCTTGATCCCCAATATTGATCCATCTCAAGGCCCTCTCAACATCCTTCGTGCGTCTTCCATATTCATCCGCATCGAGGATGTGGCGTGGAATCGGCCCCACGTAATCCATGTGTTTTTCAACCATCCTCCAGTATTCCGCTTGCTTATCTGGTTCCAGACCTCGCGTTATCCATGTACACATCGCCTTCACATCCATCTCGTCGGGGCAATTCATGATGATTCGACTGGCTTTTGTTTGCTTCTCCCACTCATCATAGTTGGTTGCCTTTGGCGATGACACCACAATCATGCCCCATCCGGTGGAGGGCGCAAAATGTCTCAGTGGTGGCGTTCCTTTCTTTGCCACATCGTAAATAATGTACCCCTTCATCCCACGCTCCCTTAAATTTCTCAACTCCGAGATGCACATGTCCTCATCACTGTATCTTGTCACGATTTTGGTGGTCTTGTCAAACACGTACGCATCTCGTCCACCAAAACAGTGAACAACCACTTGGAGTTTCTCGACGTCGTAGTGCAGCAGCTGGTAGAGAAGGTACGAACCGGCAGCCATCGACTTCCCGATCCCGGGCGTCCCAATCAACACACGCGGCAAAGGTGAAGAATTGAGAGTCAAATCAAAATTGCTGAACCACTCGGTTAGATCGCGCTCGACGATCTGCCACACTCGATCC
>NW_908757.1:0-1041 GCF_000209065.1 Trypanosoma cruzi | reverse complement strand
GCCGCCCCCTCCTACCTTCGGCAATACTGCCGGGTTTGGACGCTGCGCCTTCCCTCTGTCATGCCAAATATGTGTTTGCGCTCTTTAAACCCATGGCGTACTCGCTTAAATATCATTCGTGTAAAAAGAACAAAACAACAAAACTTTAGAACAATCTTCTGGGCCGCTGGCCGGATCCTGAGTTGCTCAATAATAGAAACCAAACCAGATACGAATAACAAGGGATGAACGGAATAAGAGTGGATTCACCACATCCTCAAAGTTTAACACCAGGTGACTGTATGTTTATATATACCATCCGTTAGCCTCAATCGTGGCCCGTTCACTCTATTCGGATAGGATACATATATTTATTTATTAAATGCGAGGTGGCAGACTTTTGGGTCCTGCGGCCACAAGACCCCGCCGCGCGGTGGAAACCAAAAGGGGGCGGGTGGGAAGGTAAAATAAAAATAAAAGATTATCCGGCCGCTGTCGGCTCCCTGATGCCCTTAAAGTGGTGAGATAGAAAACTGTCGTAAAGAAGTGTATATTTGTTTTAGCAGGATATATACATTACCTAATTTAGCTTGCCCACAATTATTTTATTAACAAGCTCCTGATAACATGTAAAAAAAAAAGACTCACATACATCGTTCATTGGCGGCCCAGCACACACACGCACATTCTCATCACGTGCCCCCAGCAGAAGCACACACGCACGCGGGTCGAGTGCGGGGAGTGGCACGCTCCACGGGGGCACGGGGCGGTCAATGACACATTCCACGTCGTTCGGCCACGGAGCACACAGGGCACGAACCTGGGTGCAGCAACCAATCAAGCAATACATTAGGATTCAACACGCACAGGAAACAAATCATTTCGTCCATTTGTCAATCGCACGACGGGTATATCACGTCTTCTGAGGCACGTTCCACACGGGCGACAGGCGATGTGTCGTTGCCGAAGCGCGCCATCAGTGCAGCGTAGTCGTCCTCCCGCACGTGATGGACACACATCGAGGTCGGCACCACCTGCGAGTGCCCCGTTTCATTGCGAGCG
>NW_908756.1:0-1041 GCF_000209065.1 Trypanosoma cruzi | reverse complement strand
AAGGGAATGACACTATCGATGGCCGTGACAGATGCCGGACGCTCCACACAACTCATGATATCAGACGGCGTAACATTGAATAGAGCGTCTACGCTCGAAAACTTTTTCCCAATTGACGTCTTACGCTGCGCCTCCTTCACGGCAAAGCGGGCCGTAATGCGTAGAGCAACATGTGGCATTGCAACCATAAAGATCTCCTCTTCCGGTGGCCCCTGTGGGAGTATTGTCTCCATGCAGAGCAGCAGATCATTGATCACATTGTAATCCCGCGCACAGGTGAGAAGCACAAGCTGCATCGTCCCCGCCAGATCTGCCTGCACCGTGTATATTCGGCTGTGTAACCGACAAAGGTGCAACAACAGGCACTGCCCCAGCGTAAACTTCACTGTGGGGGTTCCCTTCCCCTCGTCATCATGTCGCTGTTGCGGTGTAGCCGTCGTGTTCGCTCGATGCATTTCTCTTGCCTCTTCTTCCCCTTCTTCTTCGTCTTCCTCAGGCTCTTCGTTCTCAACAGGGACATGACACTCCTCCTGCAGGGCAACTCGAAACATGGACGTGGTGGCGGCCAAGATGGCGGGTGTGAGGGATGTGTTCCAACGACCTCGACGGAACGACTCGGCTGCACCCTTTGCAAACCACTGTGTGGAGGAGGGTGCAAGGAGTGCCTTCAACTGCGCCACGCTGTACTGTTCCTCATGCTCAAGGGTAAGGTCGAGCATCTCATGAAGGATGGACCTCAGCAATTCCAACCCAAATACGATAGACGCACGGGCCTCCCTGCGAAGCGCATACTCGGCTGCCCGCAGCAACATGCCGCCATCAAAACTGTGCGGATTGTCACGCCATAGAACGGAGAGAAAAGTTGCGATAAGCCCGACACGGTTTGCATCCGCTGTTCCAATGCGCTCTTCTTCCGCGTATTGTCGCATAATCGATAAACCTTCGTGCGCTACAAGAGTGAGAACCGCCGCTGGAGCGCCTTTCAGCAACTGCGTGTGAATCTGCAGGAAGTTATTCCCATACCCTACTGCTTGCTGGAAC
>NW_908755.1:0-1041 GCF_000209065.1 Trypanosoma cruzi | reverse complement strand
TCTTCTGGCCGAGGCGGAAGCGTTACCCACTCGAAGCTCTAAGCTCATCGTGTGTTGCGTGAGGTGTTTGTGTGACGTTCACTCATACCTTGCCGGCAACAAAAGAAGAGAAAGAAAAGCAGGGCCCATTTTTTTGGCGGGGGCAGGGAGAGGGGCGACCCCCCGCACGGCACGCCGCTCATGCGACGGGTCCCCCCTTTCTTCGCACAAAGAGAGTGCCGAATCGCCGCGTCGTCACCGCTGGCGTGGTGGGCGACAGGGCGCAAACATCAATAAACTGTAGCATGGGGACGGTAACGCGTACGGAGAAGGCCTCAAAAGCACGACGGAGAGAGCGCCGAGTAAGGCACACAGGGCAAAAAGGGAGACAGCGGGAGTTTTCTATTCACCTAAACTGCCACCACACATCACCGTGCACGCACCTCCTCGTGCTCAAAGCAAGAGTAGAATGTTCATTTCCCAAAATTAGTGATATGTTCAACAATGGAGCGTGTGGGACGTCCAAAGACGTCGTACAAACATTACGCGGAACAAGGTCCCGGACTGTGCAGGTGGGCTACGCCTGCTCTACATCCCCCCGCTCTCGTTGTTGCTGCTGCTGCTGTTTTGTTTCCTGCTGGCCGGACCCTCCGCCCTTCAGGTTCTCGTGGATGCGCTTCAGCGTCCAGTCAAACACGTAGTCCACGTGGTACCCCTCCCTAATGAAGAGCTCTCGGAAGAGCCGTTTCAGGTAGCTGTAGTCCGGCTTGTCCTCGAAGCGCAAGCTTCGGGTGTAGTTGAGGTACGCGGCGAACTCCGCGGGAAAGCCCTTGCACAGCGTCTCCACGGGCGTTGTCTGCTTGCGCTCGGATATGCGAGAGTACTTTTCCTGCTTCGTGTGCGCTTTCAGGCCCTGCCACGGCAGTGAGCCACGCAAGAAATACATCAGGATGTAGCCGATGCCCTCCAGGTCGTCGCGACGGCTCTGCTCAATGCCAAGATGCGTGTTGATCGAGCAGTACCGTGCCGTTCCCGTCAGGCTTTTCCCCTCCTGTACGGGAT
>NW_908754.1:0-1041 GCF_000209065.1 Trypanosoma cruzi | reverse complement strand
GATGATAACACCTTATGGGGGATGATAACACACCTTATGCGGGATGATAACATCTTATGCGGGATGATAACACACCTTATGCGGGATGATAACACACCTTATGCGGGATGATAACACACCTTATGGGGGACGATAACACACCTTATGGGGGATGATAACACATCTTATGCGGGATGATAACACACCTTATGCGGGATGATAACACATCTTATGCGGGATGATAACACACATATTATGCGGGATGATAACACACATATTATGCGGGATGATAACACACCTTATGCGGGATGATAACACACCTTATGGGGGACGATAACACACCTTATGGGGGATGATAACACATCTTATGCGGGATGATAACACACCTTATGCGGGATGATAACACCTTATGCGGGATGATAACACCTTATGCGGGACGATAACACATCTTATGCGGGATGATAACACACCTTATGGGGGATGATAACACATCTTATGCGGGATGATAACACACCTTATGCGGGATGATAACACACCTTATGCGGGACGATAACACCTTATGCGGGATGATAACACACCTTATGGGGGATGATAACACATCTTATGCGGGATGATAACACACCTTATGCGGGATGATAACACCTTATGCGGGATGATGACACACCTTATGGGGGATGATAACACATCTTATGCGGGATGATAACACCTTATGCGGGATGATAACACATCTTATGCGGGATGATAACACACCTTATGCGGGATCGATAACCTTATGGGGGATGATAACACACCTTATGCGGGATGATAACACACCTTATGCGGGATGATAACATCTTATGCGGGATGATAACACACCTTATGCGGGATGATAACACCTTATGGGGGATGATAACACACATATTATGCGGGATGATAACACACATATTATGCGGGATGATAACACACCTTATGGGGGATGATAACCTTATGCGGGATGATAACACACCTTATGCGGGATGATAACACCTTATGCGGGATGATAACACACCTTATGGGGGATGATAACACACCTTATGCGGGATG
>NW_908753.1:0-1041 GCF_000209065.1 Trypanosoma cruzi | reverse complement strand
TTTTTTTCTTTTTTTTTTTTTTTAATAAGGTCGTACCACGACCGTGAATGGTGCCCCGACCTGATCGCACCGATTCTGTGACCAACTACATGGCCTCCATTTCCACACCACACCCCCACCACACTCCCCCCAAAAAAGTTATTAACCCCCATACCCAGTGTAAAAACGTACCCTGCCCGCCAAAGAAGTAAAGCAAAACATAATAAAGATCCGAACCAACCCGGGCGGGAGGGATAAGGAAAAGAAAAAACAGTCATCCTGTACCCTCTTGGGCGGCATATTCCACAAGTATAGAAAAAGCCCCTCTTGAATCCTTTGGCTTTGGTACGGCGACTGTGGTATTATAACAAAACTGCTCTCCGCATTCGGGCAATTGCCCCTGCCGTGCCGTTGATTACCTCTGCATTCTCTCCGTTCCGTGGATGTTTTCCTGCTGCTTTCTGTGGTGGCGAGTTTCCTTCTGTGTGAGTTTCTGTTTCTGTCTTTTCCCTTTCCTCTGTGTGTTTATTGCCTCTCAGCTACCCAAGGGGTTGCCCCGGGTACTCGCCTACCCGCGGCGTATTTACCCCGGCCCCACGCGGCCGCATGCTGCGTTGAACACGTGCACGTTTCCACGCAGCATGGCCGCCAGGGTGTCCGCCACTATCATATCGTACGCATTCGTGATGGTGAGTCGGTGGTCCTGATTGCCCAGGATCCGCCGCAGCCACCGCCGACTTGCCGGGTGGATTGCCCCGTTGGTCAGCATGACGAATGGCTCAAAGTCCAGCCCGTTGGCCAGTGCCCAGTGACGGTACTTTTGTCGCTTTTGCGTGAGGCGGTCCCGTGCAGCGCGTAGGGGGTCTGCCTCCTCCATGGACTCCTCTGACACATATGCCGTCACCCGCCCAGCGTATGTGACGGTCACGTCGGTGATCGCGTACGTGTCGAGTCCCACGATGAGGATGTCCGGTCGCCGCCGGCTCGCCTCCGTCAGTCGCGGTTCCATGCCGCATTGGAATCCGCATAGTCGCAACCCGTTTGCGAACGTCATGTTGATCA
>NW_908752.1:0-1041 GCF_000209065.1 Trypanosoma cruzi | reverse complement strand
GTGGGAATGCCCCACTCTGTTTGGTGAGTCAAAAAAGGAAGGATGGAGGGCACACACTGTGGTGGTAAAGCGGAGGGAAAGGAGGGTTTGGGTATTGTGCGCCACCCCACAACAACGATGAAGGGCAATAAGGTGTTTCTTCTTGTGGGAAGCACTGCCTTGTCCGATGTAAATAGGGGTTGGGAAGAGGGCAGCTTGGAGCTGAAACTGGTTGTTGGTGAGGTCACGAAGCCTTCTGCGGGCGGCGAGCCGAGTCAGTGGATAAAATGGAGCGGAGTTCAATCGCCGGTGAAGCGGACTACTTCTGCTGCTCACGAAGGTAAATTGACGGATTATATTGCTTCTGGTGGCTCGGGTGTTCTGATGGAGGATGGCACGATTGTGTTTTCTCTGATGGCGATGAATGAAACAAAAGAAGTTGACGTTTACTCCATGATTATTTACTCGAAGGACAACGGCAGTACCTGGGTGTTTCCAGAGGGCACTTCTCATCCGAAATGCGGTGCACCCCGCATCACCGAGTGGGAGGGATCACTTCTCATGATTGTTGATTGCGAGAATGGCCAGAGGGTGTACGAGTCGCGGGACATGGGGACAACGTGGACGGAGGCCATCGGGACACTCTCAGGCGTGTGGGTCAACTCACAATTGGAAGACTATCCGGAAGGAGGCTTGCATGTGGATGCTCTCATCACCGCGACCATTGGGAAAAGGAAGGTCATGCTGTACACACAGAGAGGGTACGCCACGGAGGGGGAAAACGCCAATACGCTCTACCTTTGGGTCACGGACAACAACCGCTCGTTTTTTGTTGGACCGGTTGGCAAGGACAATGCTGGGGAGAAGGAGGTCGCCAGCACCCTGCTGTACTCGGATGGCAAGTTGCATCTTTTACAACGGAGGGACAATGGTGAAGGCAGTGCCATTTCACTCTCCCGTCTGACGGAGGAACTGAAGAAAATCGAGTCCGTCCTCAGCACTTGGTCGCAAAAGGACATTTTCTTCTCCAGCTTTTCTATACCCACGGCGGGTCTGGTGGCA
>NW_908751.1:0-1040 GCF_000209065.1 Trypanosoma cruzi | reverse complement strand
CACCGCCATCCGTCGCGAGTATCCACGAACGATGGCTGTGCAGCGCTAGAGCCTCTTCGCTGACTCTGCGCTTTTCCCGTATCAGCTCTTCCTCGTCAGTTATTGAGTGGTCTATCGGAAGTTCCACGCCAATGGTGACCCGGTGTGCGGAGGCCGCAAACCAGGGAGGAATGGAGCTGCGAAAGAACCGCTCTTCGCGTGGTGAGCTCTGAGTGATGCCATATTCCTTTGTGTACGCGTCTACGAAGGCATATAGCTCGTCCCGAGATAATGGCGAGATGCGGAAACCTGCGCGAGGCGGTGGCTCAGGCGGAGGTCTCCGCATCCAGTCCATCTGACATGCGCGTGTGTTCTCAAATATGGAGAGCCGCGCGCGCAGGCAGAGGACGTGGAGCGGCGGCATATTAGCCTCTAGAAGTGCGGATTCCGGGTCGACAGTGCTCGGAACTCCGCTGACAATGCGTGCCAGGGTTGCATACGTCTTCTGCATCTCATTCTTCGCTGAATCCGTCGCTACTGCCCATATGAGCTCGCTGCCATAGCGTAATTTGGAAGCACCATATCCAATAACGAACGTGCGTAGGTCATGTGGAGATGGTCCCGCCTCTTTATGTGCTATGCAGCGTAGCTGCGATATCCGTTGCGAAGTGGCAGCGCATTGCTTGGTAGCCGCCACATTTAGCGTCAGTCGTGGATCGAGATCCATGCCAAGAAGCTTCGTAGTTCGCGATGCCCCCATGGTCATGACTGGGATTTCACATCCAGCCACTACCAGGGGCCACTTTCCTTCACGATCATAATCTGACTCCGTGTGCGTGGAGAGCGTGAACCAAGCGGCTTCACACTTTGACGGGTTGATGGCCAGGCCATTTTCCTGACTCCACGCATGCAGTTTTTTAAGAACCATGTTGGCAGTGGGAATGGCGTCTTCCCGGGACTGCCCCTTAACGATAATAGAGAGGTCGTCCGCATACATGTCTGCTGTGACATCCGCAAAGCTGTTCAGCAGATTGAGAAGTGGGTGTACGTAAAGGGAGAAC
>NW_908750.1:0-1040 GCF_000209065.1 Trypanosoma cruzi | reverse complement strand
ACACAAAAAACATCCACACAATGTGCGATGCACACCACATGCACGAGGACCACCACAAAGACGGCCCGTGGATACCATCCACCCAGCACAGTGTTGGTGAGAGCCAACAACAACGTGGTGCGCACGGAGGGTTCGCCCACGCATTCCGATCGCCGCGGTCCCGCACACGTGTGGCACCGCCGTCACCGCACACACTCTGCAAGAGGAAATGCGCGCATAAACCCTAACACAAACACACACAGACACAAGTGGGAAGGGAATTCGGTGCAGCAACGGCCATACGCAAAACCCCAAATCATACACTCCACAACGGCGATGCATCACGGTAATTCCCACACAACAGAAAAAAGTGCAATTCGCATGCTTTATTGAAAATATCTGCGGTGTGCGTGGCGAAAGAGTGCTGTCACGCTGCCTTTCTTATTGCATTCGCCATTCACATATAACTTGGAGGCACGCAGCCACCAATCCTCCGTTCCGCTCTCCGTGCTGCTTGTGTCGCTTCACTGGAGGAAGTTGTCACCGCACATCCCCCTCACCGTGCATTGCGGAATACAAATCAACCATACGGCATGGGTGCGGTGCCGCCCCGCAAAAGAATTCCAGGATCTTCCCCACTGCCTCGTGTGGCGCAGACGGCAGTATCATGATGCCTGCGAAAGGCTTTTTATCCAAAAAGGAATGCGGTCCCACCACACGCCCGTAAAAACGTTTGGTCCGCCGCACAAAAAGGAGTGGAGCGGGGGAACAGCAGGAAAGACAACACCGGCAGCCATGAGCAGCCCGCACACGCAAACACACCGCTGCCCCGCATATCATCAAGAATAATATTTTGTCCCCCTGGCCGGATCCTGAAGTTCCCTATAGAAACCAAAATCAAGATGGGGAAGAGAATGTAATTGAGGGCAGTTAAATGCCCAAACGTTTTCTTCTAATAAAATATATATTCTGTTAGCCACTATCATGACATACTGCACTCTATCCGAATAGGATATATATATATATTTATTTATTTATTTTATTACTTACGAGGTGGCAGA
>NW_908749.1:0-1040 GCF_000209065.1 Trypanosoma cruzi | reverse complement strand
ACCATCCCCCAGCATGACACCAGCCTTGAAGTGGTGGTGGTCCAGGTTGCTCTGGACCAGAACCATGATCTTATTGTAGCGAGTGCCTATATGAGACCACCACCGCAAGTAACGCAATCCTTCAGGCGGTTAGTAAACTGCCTTCCAGCCTCGTCGCCGCTCCTGCTGTGCGGGGATTTCAACATGCATCACCCACAGTGGGAGCCATTCTTGGAGAATTCTCCAAGCGAGGTTGCTGCAGAATTTTTAGAACTGTGCACGTATGCGGGACACACCTTGGTTAACACCCCTGGTGAGATCACGTATGCCCGTGGCACAAGAGAACGATCCTGTATCGATCTGACATGGTCAAAGCATTTGACTGTGTCGGATTGGTCAGCTTCTGTGTCGCCGCTTAGTGATCATTATATGCTGACATTTACGCTGCATCAGGCATTTAAGGATACCATACCTTCGGCACCCCCTTCGGCACCTAAGTTTTTCTACAGTTGGGGGAAGTGCAAGTGGGATTTATTCATCAAGGACTTCGACGCACAACTTCCGGCATATGACTATAAAAAGCAGTCCACCGGCATTAAAGGTTTCACGAGAGCGCTTATAACTTCGTATCGACGACATTGCCCCCGCGGCATGCACAAGGACGGTCCCAGGCTTTGGGACGACACTCTCATGGAAGCAGAGCGGATGGCTACCGACAGCAAGGCCCGCTATCTACAGTTACCGACGCCCGACCGTGAGGCAGAAATGCAACGGACAAGGAGTCAATTCTTCCTTCTACTCCGAGAGCGCTTGCGCAACACGTATCTACGTCGCATCAGCAATTTAAATCCAGGCGAGCCACTCGCATGGAAATACATTTCCGGACGAAAAAAGGCATCACTTCCATCTCCCACATCAATGTTATTAGGAGATGGTCAACACACTTATAAAACAGCAAGGAGAGCAGCGAATGCTCTCAATCGCATCTTTCTTCCATTTCACCCCTCTCACAAGGCAGTTAGGTTTTCCAAAGGCATCAACAGACAGAGTGCATCCTTGAA
>NW_908748.1:0-1040 GCF_000209065.1 Trypanosoma cruzi | reverse complement strand
GCTGAGTGCTGGCACGCACAGCCCACGCTCCCTTTTAGCCCACAGCGGCGCACGCCAGCGCGGATACGGCGAGCAGCAGCGGGGCACACACCCACGCAGAGCTGCTGAGGCTGCCGTCGACTTCGCGAAGACGTGACGGTGCGCGGGTGGTCGTCGTGATTGGCGCCTCCGTATTTGGCACTTTTTTTTTTTCTGACGTGATGTCTGTGACGTATGATTCTCAGCACCTTGTGGATATTCCTCCGCCTATTTATTTTGTGCATCTGACTTACCGGTCGCACCTTATGTGTGTCGAGACTGCGTTGCCAAACCTGGTGACTCTGGATTATCGTTAGCAAAACTTAGTGGCTGTGGCGCACCCGGTGTGTGTCCAGTAATGGCTGTACCTGCTTCCTTTGGCAAATAAGGTCCTTGACTTCCTAAAACTTCCTCACCGTTTCTCCTACTCTCTGTCTGTGGCCTGCCAGTTTCTCCAACCTCTGGCTGTAATGAATCAAGCGCATTTCCTGTAAAATCTGGTTTCACTAGCTTAGGGTTGAGATGACTGCTGTCATCATTATTATCGCCTCCTCACGCCGTCACGCACACGGACGTGCAGCAGCAGCACGAGAGCGCAAGGACCTGCACGGCGCACACCACACGGAGCCGCATCGTCATCATCGCAGTCATCGTCACCCGCAGTGGAGTCGCTGCAGTCAGTGAGTCGATCCGTGAGCCAGAAGAAACGGAATGGAACAGGAGGGAGAAGGACGGAGCGCAGCGGATACAGCGAGGAAGAGAGCAGACAACATGAGGAGAGGGCAGCAGGCCCAGCCGCACAGTTCACACACCACGAGACGGCATCCACGCAACGAAGGCACACAACGCCAGCAGCCACCCACCATGCAGGAGGAGAAGACATCCACCACCATCTCCCCCAGCTCATCGCTACAGCCCCAGAGAAATGTCAAAAACCCGCGGCCACCACACCAGCCACACGCGCAAGCGAACCCTCATCCATCCATGACGCGGCACCAAAATTTCCAGCCATCCCGCCCTCA
>NW_908747.1:0-1040 GCF_000209065.1 Trypanosoma cruzi | reverse complement strand
TTTTTTTTTTTTTGCGGCATCTGCTCTTTTGTTTGTTTTGTTTATGTTTTTGCTTTCAGCCGTGACTTCTCTTGCTGGACGCGGCACTGCTTCTCCGCTGCCATGCGTGCCTTCTCCGCCTTTTGCAACTCCCGCTTTGCGGCGGCAAGTGCGGTGCGCCACCCCGCGAGCTCCTTGTCAAACTTCAGGCGGAGTTCGTTTGCTTCCCTCTTTTCCTCCTCCAGCTGTGCGATCCGCGCCTCGACCTGCTCCCGTTGCTGCGCCGCCATCTTCTCCGCGTCCTCCACCGTGTAACTCTCAGAGAAGTCGCGTAACTGAGTGTTATATGTATCGAGTTGGCGCCGGAGTAACACCATGCCTTCCTCCGTCATTTGTCGCTCCCGTCGCGTGAGGGCAAGTCGCCCCTCGAGCAGCTCCACCTCCCTTGTCACTTGCTGAAAGCCACGCATCAGTTCGTCCAAGTAACTTTCACGAGCCTTCCAGCCTGCCTGATAGGCCTCGTAGGCCTCATCGAACTGCTTCTTTTTCATTTCCACCTCCTCGCGGAGACGGTTGTTCTCCTCCATCAGGGCCATAACAGTCTCCTTCCGCTCATCGCAGTTCACCCGAATGTCTTTCACACTATTCTCTACCTTTTGCTGCACGCCAATACGATGTTCCTCCATCTCTTTTCTGGCCTCCTCTGTGAGCATAGCCCGTCGCTTCGTTGCGGCCTGTAGAACCTTACACAAACGTTCCGCCTCCGTCTTTGTTTCATTTGCCCGCCAAATATCTAATTGCAGCTCATCCACCTCCTTGTTTGTAGCCGTGACTTTCTTTTTGATAGCAGCCAGCTCCGACTCCTTCTTCTTCACCTTCTGAATCTCCGCTTGTAGCACATTCTGCACATGAGATTCCCCTTTTTCGGCAAGGAGAGAACTTACAAACGCTCTGGCCTCCGTTTCTCTCTTCTGATTACCTTGAATCTGTCGTAGAGCGTCGACGGCGCCGTCCACCGGCTGTCCACCACCGGGGGTCGGCAGTCTATTTTCCTCCCTCGG
>NW_908746.1:0-1040 GCF_000209065.1 Trypanosoma cruzi | reverse complement strand
CTGAGGTGGCCGGCGGTGTGTTTGCCGTTGCTGAAGCTCAGTGCAGTGAAAGGGACGGAGCCTGCGGCCATGCTGCGATTGCATCAACGCACATTGAGACGGGCGGTGGTGGCTCAAAGGCGATCTCGGCGATGGATGCAGGCGTGTTTCTCGTAGAACCTGTGGATTCCGCCAGTGGTACGATCAGGGCACAAGAAAAGATGCCGCCAACGACAATTGTGAGCGGCGACAGTATCTACATGGCCCTTGTGGACTACGAGAAGAAGACGTCTGGGGGTCAGGCTGCCGATGCAGATGGCTGGAGGCTTTTACTGACGAGGGGAACTTTCACTGAGGATGGTGGGCAGAAGAAAATCATGTGGGGTGATATCCGTGCGGTGGACCCTGTGGCCATCGGGCTTACTCAATTCCTGGAGAGGGTGATCGGTGGCGGAGGATCGGTTATTGTGACGAAGAACGGTTACCTTATGCTTCCCATGCAGGCAGTAGAAAAGGATGGAAGGAGTGTTGTGCTGTCCATGCGTTTCAAAACACATATGGAAGCATGGGAGCTCTCTTCCGGTACGACAGGTATTAACTGCAAGGAACCATCCATCGCGAATTTGGAAGGAAATGGAATTTTGATTACTTCTTGCGCTGCCGGCTAATACAAATTATTTAGGTCCATTGACTCTGGGATACGTTGGGACATGAGTGGTAGGCCAATTACTCGCGTGTGGGGCAACTCGTATGGTCGAAAAGGGTATGGCGTTTGCTGTGGCCTCACCACCGTAACCATTGAGGGAAGGGAAGTGCTGCTTGTTACCACGCCGGTGTAATTGGAGGAGAAAAAAGGTAGGGATCGGCTTCATCTTTGGGTGAGGGAAGGTGCACGTGTGCATGATGCTGGGCCGATATCCGATGCAGCTGATGACGCTGCTGCCAGTTCCCTGTTGTATAGCAGTGGGGGCGATCTGATTTCGCTGTACGAGAATAAGAGTGAGGGGTCATACGGTCTTGTTGCTGTGCACGTGACTACGCAGCTGGAGCGGATAAAGACT
>NW_908745.1:0-1040 GCF_000209065.1 Trypanosoma cruzi | reverse complement strand
CTGCAGGGAGTGGCCTCGGCCTGGACTGTGCTGTCTGTGGCGGAGGTGCGATCGGTCTGCCATCGCTCGCTCTCGTCCTCGATAAACTGGTGGGTGGCTATTCCGGCTCATTGGGAAAATTGACTTTCCACAACGCCAGGGAGCGCTCAACGCCACGGGAGTTGAACCCGTTCGTCACGACACTCACGCGGCAGCTGCAGTGCTTACCGCACACCGGGCAGTCTGCCGGGGCGTTGGATCGTGGCGGGGTAGGGTCCAGCGGGAGGCTAAGAAGTTTCCGTGCGAAGTTCTTTGCGTGCCTGCGGTGGGGCATCCGGGACGCAGCGACGGCATGTGCTCGGGATGGCGAGTTGCAGTGGCCGCAGCAGCCATCTGTATTTGTGCGAAGCCCCGGTGCAGAAGCGGGCCAGTACGGCCTCCTCCCATTAGTGAGGGTGGAGTCCGTGTGCGTGGCTTCCCAGTCGCCTGTTACGGTGGTGCGGCGAGGTTCGGGCTTGTGTCGTTGGGCCCAAATAATACTCTCGTCCAATGCGACCATGCCGGTGCTCCATGTGTCTGTGAGCTGTTTGTGGTCGAATGCCTTCTTGGCTTATGCATCACAAGCTCCGTTCTCGGGCACGTCCACAATGCGAGTCACCAGGTGATCCAGAACCGTCGACATGTGCTCGCGTGCTTCCACGGTTCAGCAAAAAGGTGCATACACGCTCGCCGCCGTGGAAGTCTCGGTGTATATCGTACTCTCTGTGCCAACAGCGAACCGCTCTGTGTCTGCTTTGGTGCATGAATTCCGCACGGCCGGATGGAAGTTCTTAAAATGACCAACGTGCTCGTGTAGGCATCCCTCGTACCAGCATGGCCAATATGCAGCACTTTTCCTTGCCTGTGAAATGGGGTTTGCCAAGTAAATCAAAGGCCGCGCCGTGAAGGAACGTGCAAATTGCCGGAAGCGGCCGTCACACCTCCTGCACACAAAAAACGTGCGGGCCGTCACGGGCAACAAATCCCAACGCCGCGTCATCCAAGTTCCCCACGTCCACGCA
>NW_908744.1:0-1040 GCF_000209065.1 Trypanosoma cruzi | reverse complement strand
TGTCATTGAAAGTGTTAGCTGGTATTGAAAAGGAATTAAGGCTGTCCATAAAGAGCATCGTGGAGGATCGTTCTATTCCCCTGATCTCTTCCAATGATACCATCATGGTTTTTGGGAGGAGCAGTACGGTAGAACTTATTCTTCTTGGTGCCGCCAATAATCCTCGACTGGGAGTTAAACCGAGGGTTATCGTGGTGGATGCTGCTCCACTTTATGAGGGCCGGGCCCTTGCGAAGCGTCTTACAACCAGTGGTCTCAGTGTGACTTATGGTCTTATTACAAGTTGCTGCACTCTTATGCCACATTGCACCCGAGTCTTCATTGGCGCAGCAGCAGTCCTGCAAAATGGCGATGTTTTTAGCCGCTGTGGCACCGCCGTGGTCGTTGCCAGCGCAAAGCAATACCGTAAACCCGTTTTATGCTTTAGTGAGAGTTTCAAATTTATATCGGAGGTTTGGCTTGGCAACCTTGGGCAAAATACACAATTGCAATTCTCACAGTCTCTTCCAGGCGACCACCGGATCCGAAGCCCCGGTGGAATGAGCCCTCCAAGACATCAGAATCGTGAGATCAATGAACAACCGTTTGGCCGCAGCAATGATGGGCTGCCCATGCAGTCAAGTGCTAGTTCTGCCTCCGGCTATTTGTATGATCTCACACCCGCAGCTTTCATCGACATGATTATCTGTGAGATGGGTTGCCTGGATACATCTGCCATTGTCGCAGCGCTACGGGATCGTGAAGACAGGGATGCGTGCCTCATGTCTGTAGCGTAAAATTTGGTGTGTGAGATGTTAAGGATTATAGCGAGCCTGCTAATTTTTTAAAATTATTTCCGACCATCATCATTTAAGGAAGAAAGTAGTAACAACAACAGAGATCATCATTTTGTTGTGTTTCAAGTCGGCCACGACGTGAATGCAAAGGTAGCAGGAGGGGTGAAAAAGGGAAAAAGGAAGTATACATACATACATATACGGTGTTTGTGTCTTTCTTTCCTTCAGGAATTTTTTCTCTTTCCTCACTTCTTTTTTTTTTTT
>NW_908743.1:0-1040 GCF_000209065.1 Trypanosoma cruzi | reverse complement strand
CAAGTAAAGAGGTGAGACAGCGAGCACCGCCACTCCGCACCGGCCATCGCGGCAAGTCACGGCGGGCCGTCGGTGTGGGCGGGCCAGCCCTCGCGCGGTGCAACACGCCACACCCAACAGGGAATGACAGACAGACAGAGGGAGTGAGATGAATGGATGCCGTCACGACGCACTCACAATCAACATGGCCCGTGAGCATGCAGCCACTCCACGCAGGAACACAGGAGAAAAGGATGAGAGGGGAAAAGCAAGAAGCAGCACAACACACACCGCAAAACAGCATCCACAAAAAAACGCGCGCACCTCCCGCATTCACCCACAATGGGCGAGGAAAAGGGACACACCGCCACCGCCTCCAGTTCAATCCCACGGGCAACGGGATACGGCCACAGCCCGCTTCCGGCACACAACGCACACGAAGTGAGCTCCCAAACAGCCACACGCAGAAGCGATTCCTCAACCATCCATGACACGATGCCTCACTCCATGCGTTCACACGGAGTGCATTGTTTCTTCAATAGAACTTACCCTTTGTCCATCCCTTGAAGATGCTTCACTTAATGATCGGTCCTATAAAAAAATAGAATGAAAAGGAAAATGTATTAACACTACGATACGGCTAAAGACAGTAATTCCTTAATAACAGAGCAATTCTGTTATCACGTCTTGTCTACAGACAGAAGAATTCACATTACTATAAAAATCCTTCAATATTTTCTTACCATTTATTAAAACGCCCCTGGCATCCCTGATTTGTTTTTCTGTCGTTGTGAAGGAATATCGCGTTGTAATTTTTTGGCATCTGTGCGTCTTACTCCCAAAGGGGATGGTGCACCGGTGCCGTATAAAAAAAAGTAACATTCACATGTATTAAACAACTCGAAATATGTTTTTCACCAGAAATATAAATTTCCCCAATCCCTCCCTAATTTTCTTCTGTCACTGCTGTTATCACTCGCGTTGAACATTTTTGGCATTTGTGTGCGGTGCTGCCGCATGGGGCTGGTGCACCCGCACCGCATGCACACACACAAGTGTCT
>NW_908742.1:0-1040 GCF_000209065.1 Trypanosoma cruzi | reverse complement strand
GCCGAAGAGGTGGTCGAGCAACGACAAAAGTTTCCTGCTATGAAGCAACTGCCATTGAGAAAACTTTCCGAGGCGAAGTTCCTGTTCAATGCCCAGCCGTTGACGCACAGCCAAGGTGCCTGGACATTCTAGAAGCAGATGGTGCAAGGTTTCCTGCGGGCCGATTGGCGTGCTTGTGGAAGCTGGCTGATCCTGCGGCAGCAGAGATCGCCTCCTGGCACTGCTGTTTCGATGCCGTGTGGCGTCTGGGTTGTGTGCGCAGCGACTTCTGTGCTGTGCGGTGCTTCTCCGTGTGGGGAAAACCATGTCACAGAAATCACATTTGAGCTCGGGAAGCGGTGGAGGATGTTCCGGATGAAATGACCGACAGTGACTGACGAGACCCGAGAATCCCGTCAATGTAGAATCGCAGTGCGGACATTTCTCCTTCCGACGGCGTGTGAGGGTCCGTCTGCTTACTGGAGAGACGTCTTCCTCCCTCGCCGACGGGGGAACAGTGTCCGTCCCCGGTGCAGTTGGATCGTTGTTAGAGCGCATATATGCAGACTGTTCCGGTGAGATGTTGCAGAATCGGCATTGGTTCGTGCAATCTCTCACGGCCCAGTATAGTCGGCCCCAGACCTCAGATTCCCCGCACATTGCCCTTGCGAGGTGAACCAGTTCCTGACGGTGTAGAACTTCCTGAGTTGTCAGGTCCTTACCGCTGAGATCTGATGGCCTTGTGCCGCAAAGCAAGTAGCGATGAGTGTCTTGACGAATGGTACTACGCCACTTGTTGGTGAGCTGGGTGGTAAAAAATGTCAGCAGGTCCGTATGCCACAAAGGTGCGATTCCTTGCTCCGTGTATTGTCCGGTTGCCATAGTCTGCGTCGCATACTGATCTGCAAGCTCGTTAGCATGTACTCCGCAATGTCCGTAACAAAACTGCAGGTGCACGGACCAGCCAGCACACGCCAGTGTTAGGAGACGCTGCCAGATCCGATCCTCCGTCCAGTCGGTCTGACTGAGCGGGCCCTTGTTAGAGCCGCTAGAAGAGACTG
>NW_908741.1:0-1040 GCF_000209065.1 Trypanosoma cruzi | reverse complement strand
CCCATCACCGCCACGAAATGGCTGCTTTCACCACTTGCCCTTTCTCTTCACCCTGTTGTTGTTATTGTTTGTGATCCCGAATGGTAGAGAAGACGTCCAAATCATGGCTCAGAACCCCTCAGCAGTAAACAACAAAAAGGAAGTGCCCGACAGGCGAACATGCATTCTTGACACCGTCCTCGACGCCATCGGCTCCACCCCCTGCATCCGACTCAATCACGTGCCGAAGAAACACGGCGTGTGCTGCGATGTGGTTGCAAAGTGTGAATTCCTCAACCCCGGTGGCAGCGTCAAGGACCGCATTGCTCGGCAAATGATTCTGGACGCAGAGGCGAGTGGCCGACTGCGCCCCAATCAAACAATTATTGAGGCGACAAGTGGGAACACGGGCATCGGGCTCAGTCTGGTGGCTGCGGTGAAGAAATACCCCATGATCATCACCATGCCCAAAAAGATGTCACATGAGAAGGAGGTGACCCTCCAGGCCCTGGGAGCAGAGGTGATTCGAACGGAGACCGCATTGCCATGGGATCACCCGGATAGTCTCATTGGCATGGCTCGGCGTCTGGAGAAGGAGAAGGGCTACGTGTTGCTGGACCAGTACCGGAACCCAAGCAATCCGAAGGCGCACTACGAAGGCACGGCTCAGGAGATTTACGATCAGTGCGGTGGAAAGGTTGACATGGCGGTGTTCACCACTGGGACGGGCGGCACAATGGCCGGAGTGGCAAGGCGATTGAAGGAATTGCTGCCCAACATTGTCATTGTCGGCGTCGATCCGTACGGGAGCATTTTGGCCGATCCCTCGGTACCGCTGGATCCGAAGCCGTACCTCGTTGAGGGCATCGGGTACGATTTTGTGCCAGATGTCTGCGAACGGAAGTACGTTGATCGGTGGGTGAAGTCCGCTGACAAGGAAAGCTTTGCGCTGGCGTCGGAGGTTCACCGCGAAGAGGCGCTCCTCGTCGGAGGGAGCAGTGGTGCCGCCATGTGGGGTGTGCTGCAGGCAGCGAAAGATCTTCGTCCCTGACAGCGGTGCG
>NW_908740.1:0-1040 GCF_000209065.1 Trypanosoma cruzi | reverse complement strand
ACCGCTGGTGCCAACAACAGCGGGGGGTACAACTACAGCAGCAGCAGCGGCGGCGGTGGGAGCCCCAACATGGGCGGGGGGAATCTCATGCAGCGGGGCAACCGTGTCCACCTCAACCCCGCCTCGTTTGTGGAGAGCGTTCCACGCAACACAATTTTCAACATCGTTCCACAGGGCCGTCAGTACGTTGTGGAGCGCCTTGGACGGTATCACCGTACTTTAGAGTCCGGTTGGTGGTTTGTTGTGCCGGTGCTGGACAAGATCCGCTACTGCTACAGCGTAAAGGAGCAGGGGGTGGAGATCCCCAATCAATCAGCCATCACCTCCGACAACGTCATGGTGGAGATAGACGGCGTCCTCTTTCTGCGCATCGTCGACGCGGAAAAGGCGAGCTACAATATTGAGAACCCCGTGTACAACCTGCTGAACCTCGCACAGACGACGATGCGCAGTGAGATTGGCCGTCTCGACCTTGACACACTCTTTCGCGAGCGGACATTACTCAATAAAAACATCGTGGAAGTACTGCGCCGTGAGGCACACGACTGGGGCATTGAGTGCAAGCGGTACGAAATTCGGGACATCACCGTCAGCGAGCTCGTGCGTCGCTCGATGGATCTGCAGGCGGATGCGGAGCGTCGCAAGCGGCAACTCATTCTGCAGTCCGAGGGCGAGGCACAGGCGGAGGTGAACCGTGCGGAGGGGCTTAAAAGAGCCCAGCGCTGCGCTGCGGAGGCACAAAAGTATACCGTTCTGCAGCGCGCGGAGGCCGAGGCGGAGGCCACAGGAGTCATGGCCGCCGCAATCTCGAAGAGTGTCACGGTAGTCGCGGCGTCACTCGAGAAGACGCCGCGTAGCAGCGACGCCGTCGCCCTGCGTGTGGCGGAGAAGTACATTGAGAAGTTCGGCGAACTCGCCAAGACGACAAACACGGTGGTGCTCGGGAAGAACGTTGGCGACCCTGCAGAGTTCTCGGCACAGGCGCTTTCAATATTCAACACCATCAACAACGCATACACAGACGGGAAGGGAAGTAACAG
>NW_908739.1:0-1040 GCF_000209065.1 Trypanosoma cruzi | reverse complement strand
CGTTTCTGCGCCACAGGACGCATCCGGAATGCTCATGCAGCGAGGCCACTTCATACTCCTTCCCGTCAAATATCACGTCACACAACCGCTTTCCATACGCCTTCAGTTGCTCCCATGACGGAACATTTTTGATACGAAGAATACTTTGACTGTTTCCTGAAAACGCCGGCGTAAGGCGTTTTAGTTCAACAAAGTTCGGTCGACCGGTTTCAAAAAGGCTTTTGTACTCCAACAAGTTTTCCTCGCTCATGTTAAATTCATTGATCATTGTTAAACGAAAAACAGTCCTCTCCCTTCTCGCACTCATGTAAATCACACTCTGTTGAAAGCGTTCCCAGTAATCGGGAAACACGGGGCGGTCCAAAATCTTCATTGTTTCCCTGTTGGGGGCATCCACGCTGAGGTACAACTGCGTGACGGGCGTTAACTCCCTCAACGCATCAGGGAATTGACCGTTGTTGACAAGAAATGTGGAAATTCTTTTTCCATGGAGAAGATGAAGAAAGGCGTTCACGTACGGGTACAAGACACTCTCACCAACAAGCGAAAGTGCACAGTGCCTTGGGTTCATCGCCTCCTCCAGTTTCTCGTCTGTCACACCCGGCATGCCGCGTACCCCTTGAATCAACGATTTGTGACTTGACAACATTCCATCCACAATGGCCTGCGGGTCATCCACCTGCCATTTCCACTTCGTTGCCGTAGGGTTAGTATTTAAGCGCCAGCAAAAGACGCAATTGTTTGCACATGCCATGCTTGGGGTGGCCTCCATACAGCGGTGTGATTGAACTCCATACATTGTCCACTTGTAACACCCACCCCTACCACGCATCATGGACTTTTGCCAGCGGCAAAGCTTCACAGCACTATGAGTCCCCACCAGAGAATACATGGATCCCAGCGTGGCGCGGCGTCTCTCCGACAGCATTGGCCGGTTCGCTATTTTTTCGATAACATTCATTGCTATATTCACTACAGACAATTGTGAAAAGGAATAAACACAGCGGAGGATACGTTTCGTTCTTGTAGGGGGCTCTTTT
>NW_908738.1:0-1040 GCF_000209065.1 Trypanosoma cruzi | reverse complement strand
GGCGTGACCCACCGAGAGGTGCGCCGCGTATATTTGAGCACCCTGCAGCGGTGTGGATGTATATATGCCAGTGTCTTTGGTTGTGCGTGCTTGGCGTATCTTCCGCCGTTTGTTTTGCGCCTGGTTCTTCCGGGTGTGACCATCTTTTGTTTTGGCTGCCGTTGCGTGCTGGCCCCGTGCCGCCTGCCCGTGCATTCTCTGCGACGGCCGTGCGCTGATGTACATCTCCTACCGCCGCCCCGCCACTTGTGGGGGGAAGCGTCGGTGCGATTTTATTTTTTGTTTTTACTTTTTTTGGTTTGTGTACGTTCGTACGTTTTTGGCGCTGACTGTGTGTGTGCGTGTGTGCTGGTGTCCCTGCGGCGTGGCGTGGCTGCTCAGCCGTGTCTCGATCCAGCTCCCCCGCTGTCTCTCTCTCTCTCTGTGTGTGTGTGTGTGTATGCTGTGCGCCTGCGCGTGTCTCTCCCTCCCATGCTGCGTGCTCTCGTTGTGCCTGCCCGGTGCCGGCCCGACAGGAGAGTTTACACCGCGAGCAACAAGCGAATTCCACAAAGGCCCAAGTGACAATGATGCTGCGCCGCGTCCTCTGCGTGCTTTTCTTTGCCCTCTGCTGTGCGTGCGTGTGCGCCACGGCTCAGGAGGAGGGGCAGTATGATGCTGCTGATGTTGAGGCTGGGGACGGCCCGGATAAAACTACAACCACCACAACAACAACAACTACTACTACGACGACGACGACAACGACTACCACCAATGCACCCGCCAAGAGCACAACCACCACCAATGCACCCGCCAAGAACACAACCACCTCCAAGGCACCGACTCCTGGCGACGGGAGCAGCCTCGGCGGCCCTTTGTGGGTTCAGGTGCCGCTGCTGCTGCTGGTCAGTGCCGCTGTGGCGACCGCCGGTGCTGCGTGCTGAGGACGGGGGCGGGGCGCGTGCGCCGTCGGTCTGGAGTCCCGTTGTGTGCGGCCACTGCCCACACGCGCGGGAGCACCGACTGGCGCGTGCGCCGCCCTCGGCGTGACCCACCGAGAA
>NW_908737.1:0-1040 GCF_000209065.1 Trypanosoma cruzi | reverse complement strand
GACATGTCTCGGGAAAATTCCTCCCAACCATTACAATATGCCGCCGGGCACTCAGTGAACGGCCTCACAGTGCTGGCGGTGGTGTGGTGCCCACCTGCCGTAGCCATCCGCAGCCCAACCAGCGTCATTGGATTAGACTCTGAGAAAAAAGGAATCCACCAGCGAAAAGTTTGTGGCCCACGGTTTGTACAGCACCCCGTACTTTATTTTACGGATCGTTTTTTCATATTCCCTCGGCAGCAAACCTTCATCTCCCTTGGGATGCAATTCAGGGGCCAACTTCAAGACGCAGGGCTTTGCTTGACGTCCTGTTGGCGGCTCAAGCTCCGTGAGTTTCGTCGCCATTACCGTGACAAAGGCACTCTCCGTGAACGATTTCAAAGCAAACCATCCAAAAAATATGGGCAAAATATTATCCCTCGACGCCAACATCAGCCTCAAAAGCTATTTTATTCCGCTACACTTGGGAGGCGTTCCAATGTCCGTTCCTCGAGGCAATCAGATATCGGTGCATTGAAAAGGATCACACCGCCTGCGTATATTTCCCGAACAACTTTCACAGGCTTGTGGGACGGATCCTCAGAATACCATGGCGACTCACCTCCCCGTGAAAAGCACCCTTTCACAGTTCCCTCGTTGATCGATTGCAATGCAAACCTCACCGCTCCACAGCGTTCCCTAAACGCCTCCTCATAAAAGACATGACGTGGAATCGGTCCCAAAAGATACATGTGTTTTTCAACCATCTTCCAGCATTTCGCTTGTTTCTCCGCAGTCTCATCGCGCTTCATCCATGCACACATCGCCTTCACATCCACCTCGTCGGGGCAATTCACGATGATTCGACTGGCTTGTAGTTGCTTCGCCCACTCATCATAGTTGGCTACCTTTGGGAATGGCACCGCAATCATGCCCCATCCAGAAGTAGGCGCAAAATGTCTCGGTGGCGGCGTTCCCTCCTTTGCCACACCGTAGATAATATACACATTCCTCCCATGCCCCCTCAAACCTCTCAACTCAGAGACGCACATTCCTCATCG
>NW_908736.1:0-1040 GCF_000209065.1 Trypanosoma cruzi | reverse complement strand
AGGACAGCGGCGGGGTCTTTTGGCTGCAGGACTCCAAAGTCTGCCACTTTGTAAATAAATATATATATATTCATTCCGAGTAGAGTGAGCGGGCCACAATTGTGGCCAATTGATGATGTATATATACATACATTTACTTGGTGTAAAGTTTGAGGATGTGGTGAACCCACTCTTATTCCATTTACTTCTCATTTCGGCCTTGTTTGTTTTCTGTGATTGATAACCTCAGGATGAGGAAAGCGGCCCAGGTGAATATTTATTTTGTGTCACCGTGTGAAGCACCGCATCCCATTGAAGGCGGGATGGCAGTGTAATTTTTGGTGCCGCGTGACTGGTGGATGGGTGAGGGTCCACTTCAACGTGTGACTGGCGTGGTGGGTGCTTGCTCCGGGTGCGTTGTGTGTTGGCTGCGGGGATGTGGCCGTATCCCGTTGGCCGTGAGAATGTTCTGGAGGCGGTGGGTCTCTTCTCGTCGTCCATGGCGGGTGGCTGCTGCCGGTGCGCACTGGTTTCCCGTGCAACTTGCTGTGTTTCTCCTCCATGACTTTTTCCATTTCCTTCACACACAAAAAAGGAAGTAAAACAAGCGCGAATCGCTACTGTGCACTCTGAGGGCTCTGAAAGGAACAACAACAGTACACACACACACCGCACACACACAAGTATTACTCTCAAGCGTTGCTGCTGTGGAGGCACCCCGCACACACAACCGTACTCGCGTGACCGGATCCAGCGGAAGGAGGAGGGAAGGAAGAGAGGGTGAGCAGCAGAGGCCTAACATGTCCCGGCACCTCTTCTACTCTGCGGTGCTGCCTCTCCTCGTCGTGTTATGCGGCAGTGGGGCTGCACACACTGTGCAGACGAAGACTGCCGTTGATCCATTCACAGGGATCGGATGGACATCCTCTCAATGGGAAGCCCCTACAAAAGTCAATGAAACATTATTCTCGCTCCGCGTTCCCAGCCTTGTTGAGGTGAACAATAACGTGTTCTTCGTTGCTGAAGCGCTGTGCAAGGAAAAAGGAGAAAGCCGCAGCCGT
>NW_908735.1:0-1040 GCF_000209065.1 Trypanosoma cruzi | reverse complement strand
GCTGACAAGCCTGCTGTGGCTCACCGTGATGCTGCCCCTCGTCATTCCAAGGCACATCAACTCGCTGCGCCACATCTCGGCGTGGGGAATTGTCTTGTTCATCTACTTTGTGGTGATGATCATTATCCACTCTGGCATGCACGGACTGTCAGAAAACGCGAAAAACTTACATGTCACCGGCAGGATCACCGACGAAGGCATCCACCTGTTTGGCACTGGCAACAGGGCGCTGGACGGACTAGGTGTCTTCATGTTTGCCTTCTTGTGTCAGGTCAACTCGTTCGAGGTGTATTGGGACATGTCAGATCGCAGTGCGAGCCGCTTCACTCTGTGCTCTGCCATCGCAATGCTTCTGTGCTTCATCGTATACGGCTCAACGGCAGTGTTCGGCTACCTTGACTTCGGCAATCGTGCGACCGTTTCCGCTCTACTCCTGTACAACCCAGTCAAGGAGCCGGAGGTGATGGTGGCATACATTGGTTTGTTGGTGAAGCTTTGCGCCTCCTTCCCGCTCATCTCCATGGCCACCCGCAACTCCCTGTACCACAGTGTTGGGTGGGACCCCGACAAGCTGCCATTCTGGAAGCACTGCGTCGTCGTCGTCAGTCTTGCCGTTGCTGCACTGCTCTTCGGCCTGTTCATCCCCAGTATCAACATGGTGTTTGGCTTCATTGGCTCATTCTGTGGAGGTGCAACGGGGTTTCTTCTTCCCTCCATTCTCATGATGTACGGCGGCAACTGGTCGCTGCGGTCAGTTGGATGGGCGCACTACACCATCACATACGCGCTGCTCTTTGCCGGTGTCGTCATGGTGGTGTTTGGCACAGGTGCCACCATCTACGGCGTTGTGGCGGGAGACTGAGTGCGGCGCAGTGTGGAGCTCCGGCACGATTGCGCATCCATGGACGCCAGCAAGCGTGTGGTGTGCTTCTGCAGGACTTTGCTGCGGTATTGGGCACACTGGGTGCAATGTGAGGCAGGCCGTGCCCTCACCATAAAAACGTATTTGTTTCCCGTCCTCTATACGTCTGTGGCAGAGC
>NW_908734.1:0-1040 GCF_000209065.1 Trypanosoma cruzi | reverse complement strand
GTCCAGTGTGTGCACACGCAAACATACATTGAAAGAGAGTGCCTCTGACTCCCGCCATTCATAATTCGAAACAAAAATTTAGACCACAGCGTGTGGTGCAGCAGCCGCTCGAAAACGATCCGCCGACTGCAGCACCATTGTGGGCAAGAGCTCGCGAAATTCCTCCAAGCAGCGGATAATTCAGGGTTGTTTGGTGTCCAGTGTGTGAACACGCAAACATACATTGAAAGAGAGTGTCTCTTACTCCCGCCATTCATAATTCAAAACAAAAATTTAGACCACAGCGTGTGGTGCAGCAGCCGCTGCAACTTGGATAATTCGACACGTCGTCCCGTATCTAACGTCCGGGGCAGCCGCTGCAACTTGGATAATTCGACACGTCGTCCCGTATCTAACGTCCGGGGCAGCCGCTGCAACTTGGATAATTCGACACGTCGTCCCGTATCTAACGTCCGGGGCAGCCGCTGCAACTTGGATAATTCGACACGTCGTCCCGTATCTAGCGTCCGGGGCCACCGCCCTACCATTTTTTATTTCTTGCGGCGGCCAACCCCGGCAGTAAGGACAAAAAAAAGAATCGCGTTTTCTTTAATGTTTTTCCTGTTTGGGGGCGGGGATCTTTGTTTTCTATGATTGTCTCTTTTTTTTTGTCTGTTCCAGGTTGGTTTTGAGGACGCTTGATGTGCCTGCTGGGTGATCGCCGGCTTTTTTATTGGTGATTGCGTATTTTTGGCTTACCGGTGTGCCGCTCAGCGCCATTTTGTTTTACTTCTTTTCTGCTTATTGGGGCGTGTTGTTATTCTTCACGCGTCAGCACACACCGAGCAACATGTCAAAAAAAAAAAATGCAGGTTTTTTCCCCCTCGCGAGGGCCTCGGCAGCCACAATCCTGTGCGTGCGTGCATTCTCAGCGTTTTAAGCACGGCATGTGTGTGCATGTGTGTGTGTGTTTGTCAGCGCCTATACTTGCAGAGCAGCTGTGCGCCACAAGAGAGTCTGAAGAAAGCAACGGCAGAGAGAGGCAGATAAGCACACACGCA
>NW_908733.1:0-1040 GCF_000209065.1 Trypanosoma cruzi | reverse complement strand
AAAGGCAGCGTCACGGCACTCTTTTTTGACACGCGCATTGCAGATATTTTCATAAAGCATGCAAATTGCACTCTTTTATTTGTGGGATTACCGTGATGCATCGCTGTTGTGGCGTGTATGATTTGTGCTTCTGTCAGGGTTTATGTGCCCCCGTCCTCTTGCAGAGTGTGTGCGGTGTCGGCGGTGCCACAGGGGTGCGGACCGTAGCGAGCGGGATGCGTGGGCGAACCCTCCGTGCACACCACGTTGCTATTATTGTTTGCTCTCACCAACACTGTGCTGGGTGGTTGGCACCCGCGCGCCGTCGTTGCGGCGGTCCTCGTGCATGTGGTGTGCGTCGCACACTGTGTGGATGACTCTCTTGCTGTGGCTGCCCGTGATGTCTGTGCCTAGTTACCCCATCTCTCTCTTATTCTCCTCCTGTTTGGTGGTTAGTGTTCAGCTTTAACTCAATCCAACTAAAAGAACAGAAGGAAGCAATGCCTGGAAATCAAGCGTCTGCTGTGCCGCAGGGAGATATTCGGAGGAGAGCGAGGCCGGAGTCTGAGGGTGACACAGATCAACCCGCTGCGACTCGCGGAAGAGTGGAGGAGGTGCGGCGATTAATGTGGGCTCTTGACAGTCGGGTGGAAGGACGCACGCTGTGGGAAGACTACGAGTCTGTGTACAATGCGAGGTGGCATCATGTCATGGAAGTTCCTGGCGGCGAGGGGACGGGAATGGAGGTGCATGAGGGGGAACCACCGCAGTCATGGACGTACAAGGCAGTTGGCCGAACCCTCGAAAAGGATGACGGTGTGGAGCCATCCGGTGCACCACGTCTCAGGCTGATGGTGCTTACCTTGGGCAAGAAATGGCATTACTTGTGCAGGGATGCAATTACCGACTGCTATGTGAACTGTGAGGTGGATCGAGTGTGGCAGATCGTCAAGGGCGATCTCACCGAGTTGTTCAGCAGTCGTCCTGAGGACCACTTTACGCCTCATCCGCGCTTGTTTGACTGGACGCCCGGTATCGGGAAGTCGATGGCTGCCGGTTCG
>NW_908732.1:0-1040 GCF_000209065.1 Trypanosoma cruzi | reverse complement strand
TTGCTGCGTGGTCGTGGGCCCACTGGGGGAAGGGCTCGAAAGGGACGCTCATTCGCAAGCCGCCCGGAAACCACCTCATATGTATGCACCGGGTTTGTTTCAGACCACCAGACCGTTGTTCCGTTGCTTTTTTCCCCTGCAGGTCGTTTTTGTAATTGTTTAATGTTTTTTTAATTTTGCTGATTGAGCGGTAACATGTGAGGGAAAACAGTTTTTATTTGGTTTAAAAAATCGTTACTAAATGTGCGTTAAGATGAAGCTAAACAAGTGGTGGGCGCCTGTTTTGGCACTTATTTTCCTCATGCATTACATGGCTTGTGTTTGTGGTAATAAACCACCTGGAGGGTGGCGAGGGAAGTTTGTTTTTTACTTTTTCCAGTCTCTCACCACTGCACAACGCACTGTTGTTTGTGTGGAGAGGCGACACACATGGAAGGCGCGGAATAGTGCTAATTTTTGAATTCACAATGGGTCGATGTAAAGCAGAGTTTAATTTTTGAGGGAGTTAATTTTTGCTTTTTTTTTTTTGCTTGATGGGTTTTTAGTCTGAAATGTTATTTAATTTATTCAGGATGTAATTTCGTTTTGCTTTTGTGTGTAGGAATAGAGGAGAGGAGTATATACCGCCAAATAAACGTTTGATCATTTTTTTTTGTTTGCTGGGGGTTCTTGGGCTGCTGTATAATTAAAATTCTCAGTATTATTATTATTTTTTGATTCTGGCGCGTCTTTTGCGGGTTTGGTGTTGCTTTAATTTTGTGCCTTTTTTTTTGCGTATATGTAGGCACAGACAGACACACAGAAACGCACGGTGTACACATTTCGCTGCAGGCGGATGCTTTTTTTTTCACGGTGCCTGAGGTTTCTTGTGGTTTCTGCTTTTTTCCGTGGACAGGAGAATGAGAGAGGCAGTGAAAGTACGCCGTGGCTCTCATTCCCTGTGCGATTGCGGTGAAGGTGGGTGAATGTTTTTGATTGGACTTTTGTGCGTTGCTGTGGGTGACCCCTGCGGGTGTGCGTGTGGCCCCAAAACAAATTGT
>NW_908731.1:0-1040 GCF_000209065.1 Trypanosoma cruzi | reverse complement strand
TGCACGCCCTTTTGGCTGCGGACATGGGGCATTGCGGCTGCGGCGGGTGGCGAGGAATCGTGTGTGTGTTGTGTGCCACAACGGCGGGAGGAGGGGAGGGAAATAACAAGTGAAGGTAAGAAAGAGAGGTGCGCGTTTATGATGTCTTCTTTTCTGCGTGTGTGTTTGGGTGCAGTCACCGCCACTTTCCTTGTTTTTCTTTTGCGCCGCTCTTCGGTGGATGGCATTGTTTTCCACCTTCACATTGTCCCTGCCCGCACGCATGTATTTTTCTTTTTTTTTCCTGTGGATGGGCTTCCACAGACTTACGTTTTTCTCTGGTGTTTTGCACAATTTTTAATTTTTGTTGGTGGAAACTGGAGAATAGGAAATAACAAAAACAGGGAAAAAGGAGCCGGGACAGAGGAGGCGGCACCGTGGATCCCCGTGACGCTGCGCGGGAGCTGTGAGCGGCGTCCGTGGCAGTGGGCTGCGTCGGCTGCTGCCTGTTGCGAGTGCCTGGGCTGCGAGGGATGCGAAGCAGAGGCAGCGCTGCTGCGGAGCCGGTGGGGCCGTGGGGAATTGTGGCTGCGCCGCGTGTTCCCCGCTGTGCTGCATGCGCGCTTGTGCCTTCTCCTTCCGGGGTGGTAGTGATGTCCCGTTTGTGTGCGTGTGAGTGCACCGAGGCTGCCTGCGTGCCGGGTGTCTTGCTTCTGACTGCTGCTCCCCGCCGTCTCTTCGCTGTGCTCCTGAAGAGGGCGCGAGCGTGTTGACGCCCGAGTGCGGCCGAGTGGTGGCTGTGCGTGTTGGGTGCGCTGGCTGTCCAGCTGCCGTGGGACGGATGCAGACAGCCGCCCGGCACGCGCAGGCGGCGTCGCCGTGATGTATTGTGCAGTGGTGTGGGCGACCGCGACGTTGTGAGGGACGGTGTGCATGACCACCCACACCGTTGCTTGTGCCGGGCTGTCTCCACATGTGTTTGGCGGCACTTTTGTCGCTGACGCTCATGTGTTCTCTGCGGCACTTGCCGACACGGCTGATTCCTTTCCTTTCCTCTGTGC
>NW_908730.1:0-1040 GCF_000209065.1 Trypanosoma cruzi | reverse complement strand
CGTCGTTGTACAGCATGACGTTGGTCACCGTCACATGGCCGCCCGTTGCACTTTGGTCATTACTGTCCCCACCGATGTAGAAGTGTGAGATCCTGTGCAAGTCGAACAGATGCTTATTATAGCGCTTGCGGTCAATTTCCCTCTGATCCACAAAGACAGTCCATTCATCAAGAGTCATTCGCAGTACCACCTGATACGTTGTGTGTGGCTCCCACCCAAAAAGATCCTCCACATTACCAGAATTCCCAGATATGGCCAGCCACTTCCTGTCATGGGTGTACGACAGACCAAAAAGCACCGTGCTGCTGGTGTCATTCATCCTCACGCCAATCAAAGGAATGGGGCTGCTGTCTTCCTTCGGCACCTCGTGGATGGACACCGTCGCCACAAGAGTGAACTTGTTGTTCGCAAAGTAGTACGGCACAGTCTGCCCCAATTTGCCAACAGGCCACTCCGCCCCTGCTCCGGGTCCTTTGAACGTCAATCCATTGGGAACTTCTCTCCTTTTTTCCGCTGGGCCATGCACTGTTGCATTCACGCCGAGGTACTCGTCTCGCCACTCGGTCCCAGTTGAGTTACCAGACAAGAAGCCAACAAGTCTCTCAGTGGGAACAGGACCATTGCACATGCCCTTTGTTGCCACCGAGTCAACAGTGCCGCTGGAACTGGAACTGCATGATTCAAAGGCGCTGTCCAAATCCTTCCATGTCTTCACCACTTCCTTTATCCGCTCCAGTTTCCCGGTCAGGCGCACAGCAACAAGATTGTATGATCCGTCGCTCTTCTTTTTCTCGTACACTGAGATCAACTCCTTATTATTATCTTTCATCAACAGCGAGCTGGCGGCGGCGTCATCATTTTCACGGGATACCGGCCCAACATCATACACACGTGCCTTGTCCGTCACCCAAAGATGGAGCCGACCCTTTCCACATTTATTTTCCTCCTTCGGATACACCGGCGCGGTGACGAGCATCACCTTCTTTTCCTCAATGATTGCGGTGGTGAATCCACTCTGGACGCCGTCCCCTGTTCGATTG
>NW_908729.1:0-1040 GCF_000209065.1 Trypanosoma cruzi | reverse complement strand
CGGTTTCTCGGTCAGACGCACAGCAACAAGATTGTATGATCCATCGCTCCTTTTCTTCTCGTACAGTGAAATCAACTCTTTATTTTTATCCTTTATCAACAGCGAGCTGGCGGCGGCGTCATCATCTTCACGGGATACCGGCCCAACATCATGCACACGTGCCTTGTCCGTCACCCAAATATGGAGCCGACCCTTTCCTCCTTCATTTTCCTCCCTCGGATACACCGGCGCGGTGATGAGCATCAACTTCTTTTCCTCAATGATTGCGGTGGTGGATCCACTCCGGACACCGTACCCTTTCGATTGTGTGAGTTGCCCCACACGCGCGTAATTGGCTGACCCGACGTATACCAATTGACTCCATGCGGAGTGGACCTGTAAACGTCATAGTAGTCTCCAGCACAATGAGCCATCATGAAGAGTCTTTCGTCGTCCTTCTTTTCTTCCCACTTCACCAGGGTTGGATCCCTGCAGCCCTTACCAGGCGTCTCGGATGAAAGCTCCCATTTGTTCCCTGAATTGGGGAAACGCATAGACAGCAAAACGCTCGTTCCATCCTTGTCTTTGGCCTGCATGGGAAACACAAGCGTGCCGTCACGCAACACAGCACCCGATCCTCCACCGCCAACTAACTCGGTCAAGGAACGAGAATCCCCTCTGCCTTGAGGCTCCACCACATGGGTCTCATTCCATTTGATTTTCTTCCTTCCACCCTCATCAGTGAGAGTTCCCTTCAAAAGTAAAAGGCCCCGCTCATTCGTGCCCCCAACCTGCGGCCCTGTATGGCTGTAGTTTCCCGGGAGCACGTAGACACTGTCCCCAAGTACAAGTGTCGTTGGTCGCGTTATGCCGTTTCTGGCGCTGATGACCTCAGACCCTTCCTTTAGAAGATCTGCGCCAAAGATACTCGCATCTGCCGTCAAGATCTCCGTTGGATCAGCAACACCAATTAAATCAAGGTACTTTGACGCAATCCCAGTAAAGCCGACGTCGCTGCAGTCGCCCCCATCCTTGCAATGGGCCTCAGCAATAGCAAATAC
>NW_908728.1:0-1040 GCF_000209065.1 Trypanosoma cruzi | reverse complement strand
CTCTGTCATATCTGTTTGCGTGTTCCACATACTGGACACCAAACAACCCTGAATTATCCGCTGCTTGGAGGAATTTCGCGAGCTCTTGCCCACACGGGTACTGCACTCGGCTGATCGTTTTCGAGCGGCTGCTGCATCACACGTCGTGGTCTAAATTTTTGTTTCCAATTATGAATGATGGGGGTCAGAGGCACTCTCTGTTAATATCTGTTTGCGTGTTCACACACTGGACACCAAACAACCCTGAATTATCCGCTGCTTGGAGGAATTTCGCGAGCTCTTGCCCACACGGGTACTGCACTCGGCTGATCGTTTTCGAGCGGCTGCTGCATCACACGTCGTGGTCTAAATTTTTGTTTCCGATTGTGAATGGTGGGGGTCAGAGGCACTGTCTGTCAATATCGGTTTGCGTGTTCATGCACTGGACACCAAACAACCCTGAATTATCCGCTGCTTGGAGGAATTTCGCGAGCTCTTGCCCACACGGGTGCTGCACTCGGCTGATCGTTTTCGAGCGGCTGCTGCATCACACGTCGTGGTCTAAATTTTTGTTTCCAATTATGAATGGTGGGGGTCAGAGGTACTCTCTGTCAATATCTGTTTGCGTGTTCACATACTGGACACCAAACAACCCTGAATTATCCGCTGCTTGGGGGAATTTCGCGAGCTCTTGCCCACACGGGTGCTGCACTCGGCTGATCGTTTTCGAGCGGCTGCTGCATCACACGTTGTGGTCTAAATTTTTGTTTCCAATTATGAATGGTGGGGGTCAGAGGTACTCTCTGTCAATATCTGTGTGCGTGTTCACATACTGGACACCAAACTACCCTGAATTATCCGCTGCTTGGGGGAATTTCGCGAGCTCTTGCCCACACGGGTGCTGCACTCGGCTGATCGTTTTCGAGCGGCTGCTGCATCACACGTCGTGGTCTAAATTTTTGTTTCCAATTATGAATGGTGGGGGTCAGAGGTACTCTCTGTCAATATCTGTGTGCGTGTTCACATACTGGACACCAAACTACCCTGAATTATCCGCTGCT
>NW_908727.1:0-1040 GCF_000209065.1 Trypanosoma cruzi | reverse complement strand
GATCAAAGACATTGCCGTAATCTGTCAGCTTATCACCAAAGAGCCGTTGATCGCTGTGATGGGAGCGGGCCTCCTCAATACACTTTCGGATTTCAATGCTATTCACTTTCACCTCTGCCGCCACCTTCTCAGCCTCGGAGGCATCCGTGTACTTTGAGAAGGTCGCCACAACACGCTGCAATGCATCCACCTTTTTGCTGAAATCCTCACTATACTTCTGAAGCCGTGCGTGTAGCTCCTCTTCCACCTTCTCAAGCTGCTTATTGACCTCCTGTACACGAAGACTCAGCTGCCGTGGCCACGCAATCGCCTCCCATTTTTGCCGCGATTCATCATCACTCAACTCATACTGAAACCCGTCGAGAATATTGTAGTACTGCCGCATGTCCTCAATTTCGACGGATAACTCGGAGATACGCTCCGGTAAACTCAAAATAAAATTCTTAAGCTCATACAATTTCTCGGGGTTTTGCGGCTGCTTTTCCACGGTACGCACGATTTTCGTAAATTCTTCCCGAATATATGTGGTCCTGGCTTTGGCCATCTTGCAGATGAGTTCCATGACGAGCTTCGCAAGTTCCTGTTCCTTATTTGCCATAATTTGTCCAAATGAGTGACAGTCGACCACGTAGTTGCCAACTGTGATGTACGCTGGAAGTTTCTGTGCCACAACCTTTTTTGCCTTTAAATGTTGCCGTATTTCCTCCTTCATTTCATCCGTTGTGTGCCCCTGTTGCTCATAGAACATGATAAACTCCTTCTTATCAAGCCGTATAAGTGGAAGAAGTTCATCGTACACTTGTAAATAATCCCGCAGGGGTTCCATGGAGTTTCGCAGTGCGTCCCGCACACGATTTCGCAGCAGAACAACACGTTCCTCTTCCTGTTTCACGGAGTCCAAAAACGGCCCTTCCCCCTCACGCCGCCAAAAGTACTGTGACATGACAAACTTCTCCACCTGTGGAATTGCGTCGGTGCAGTAAATCGCATCATTGAAGAGTTGAATAATGGTCTGCTCAAAGTCCTCAAAGGAGAGGAGT
>NW_908726.1:0-1040 GCF_000209065.1 Trypanosoma cruzi | reverse complement strand
AAATGAACTGGGGGGAGATGGTGGTGGTGGATGCCGTCTCGTGGTGTGTGAACTGTGCTGCTGGGCCTGCTGCCCTCTCTTCATTTTGTCCACTCTCTCTCGCTGTATCCGCTGTGCTCTGTTTCTCTCCCTCTTGTTCCATTCTTTTTCTTCTGTCCCACAGATCAGTTCACTGAATTCAGCAAATATACTACGGGTGATGATGATGACGATGGTGACGGTGCGGCGCCGTGCGGTGTGCGCCGTGTTGTTCCTTGGGCTCTTGTGCTGCTGCTGCTCGTCCGTGTGCGTTACGGCGGCTGGGAGTCCTGGACATGTATCTGGTGATGCGGATACGGTGGTTGTGCCGGTGGATGTGTCGTGTCCTCAGAGTGACGGCAGCCTGAGCTATCGCGTGCGTGGGGGTGTGTGGGCGTGGACGAAGTGTTCTGCTGCCGGTGCTGAGGCTCAGTATGAGAATTATACGTTCAGTGGCTTTGATGTGCGCATGCATAGCCGAAATGGTGAGCTGGGTACTGTGTGTCATGTGGCCAATGCGGTGTACACATCTAACAACTGTGCTGCCAGCTGTGCAACGAAAGGGGAAGGGGTCACCGTTGCCTTCACGATGAATGTGACGACACATGAATACGCCGGCCTTTACGAATTGTGGTGGCGTCAATTTTCTTCCGACGGAACTATTCCTGCGCTTGCCCGGAGCAGCGATGCTGACCAGACGGGCATCTGCCACCCACCACCGCCCCGTGAAGGGAAGGATGAGAGAAAATCCGGTGAGGCAACGGCGCCGCAAGTCAGTGCCGAGCCGTCACGTCAAAACGAGGGTGCGCGACAGTCTGCCGCTGCTGACGCGCCCCGTACCGTCGATCCGAGTCCCGCATCCAACACGGAGAGCAACACGTCTAGGAAAAAGCCTCGCACTGCAACCGATCCGAACGAAAACGTGGCTCCAACACCACCCAAGAGGAAGCCTGGCATTGCCACGAGTAGGAACATAGAAATGGATCCGAATGCATTCGTGACGAACACTGCGCCCGCCACCG
>NW_908725.1:0-1040 GCF_000209065.1 Trypanosoma cruzi | reverse complement strand
TGTGATAATGACTTACACAGGTTCTGTTTCAAAACCTGTTCGTGATAAACTTTTCCAATTTTGTCTTAGTCATTTTTTTGATTTATTTTTTAGGTTTCAAGAAAGACGTCGGAAAACCTTTAACCTATAAGCCGGTGCTGATCCGACGCCGTTTCGAAACCTATTCGAGCAAAACTTTTTTTTTTGTCTTAGTCATTTTTTCAAAAAAAAAAAAAAAAAAAAAAAAAATTTTTTTTTTTGTCATTTGACTAGTGTTATTTTGACGCGAGTGCAAAACCTACTGGGCAAAAGAAATTTTTTTGACTTTATCATCGTTTTCAAAAAATCTGAAAAATCAAAAAAAAAAAAAAAAATCAAAAAAAAAAAAAATAAAATAATAAGAATATTCATATATATCTATATATATAGTGATTGGTTTTATTTTTGACGCTGTATCACCCTACTTGATAACAATTTTTGTGGTCGGACTCTAAATACGTAATATAAAAGGATACAAGAGCTCCTTTTACTCAGCTGAAATCGGCGTACGTGTTTGGTGCTTGACAATAAAACTATTGTAAATAAGAAAAAAAAGAAAAGGAAAAACAAAATCAACAGAAGCAAAATTAGCAAAACTAACATACAGTTCATTAGGCACAAAGAGATACTCATAGCGGTAAAACGGATCAATTTGGTAAAAACACTAATACTTTGTCGAGCTCTTTGAATACTCTTATAATAAGATTTAGGGAAAAGAACTACCCTCTTTTCGTAGTTCACACCAACAAGAAAAAATAGGGATTGACGAGTATTGGTTGTCGGAGATCGTTGTTGGTAATCAATAAACAATCGAAGAGGTTGAGTTAAATACCTGTTTTGGAAAATAAAAATTTTTGAGGGTCTATCTGTGACCAGGTTTCTCGTATTTTTAAGGAAAGAAAATATCATTGTGGATATTAAAAGATATTGTACAGAGAGGGCATCGATACTCGTCGGATTTTGGAGATCGATATTATTTTGTAAAAAATTTCAGATCGCGTGAGTAACCGGAAAAGTACCCC
>NW_908724.1:0-1040 GCF_000209065.1 Trypanosoma cruzi | reverse complement strand
GTTTCGAATTATGAATGGCGGGAGTAGAGGCACTCTCTTTCAATGTATGTTTGCGTGTGCACACACTGGACACCAAACAACCCTGAATTATCCGCTGCTTGGAGGAGTTTCGCGAGCTCTTGCCCACAATGGTGCTGCAGTCGGATAATCGTTTTCGAGCGGCTGCTGCACCACACGCTGTGGTCTAAATTTTTGTTTCGAATTATGAATGGTGGTGGTCAGAGGCACTCTCTTTCAATGTATGTTTGCGTGTTCACACACTGGACGCCAAACAACCCTGAACTATCCGCTGCTTGGAGGAATGTCGCGAGATCTTGCCCACAATGGTGCTGCACTCGGCGGATCGTTTTCGAGCGGCTGCTGCACCACACGTTGTGGTCTAAATTTTTGTTTCGAATTATGAATGGTGGTGGTCAGAGGCACTCTCTTTCAATGTATGTTTGCGTGTGCACACACTGGACACCAAACAACCCTGAATTATCCGCTGCTTGGAGGAGTTTCGCGAGCTCTTGCCCACAATGGTGCTGCAGTCGGCGGATCGTTTTCGAGCGGCTGCTGCACCACACGTTGTGGTCTATGTTTTTGTTTCGAATTATGAATGGCGGGAGTCAGAGGCACTCTCTTTCAATGTATGTTTGCGTGTGCACACACTGGACACCAAACAACCCTGAACTATCCGCTGCTTGGAGGAGTTTCGCGAGCTCTTGCCCACAATGGTGCTGCACTCGGCGGATCGTTTTCGAGCGGCTGCTGCACCACACGTTGTGGTCTAAATTTTTGTTTCGAATTATGAATGGTGGTGGTCAGAGGCACTCTCTTTCAATGTATGTTTGCGTGTGCACACACTGGACACCAAACAACCCTGAATTATCCGCTGCTTGGAGGAGTTTCGCGAGCTCTTGCCCACAATGGTGCTGCAGTCGGCGGATCGTTTTCGAGCGGCTGCTGCACCACACGTTGTGGTCTATGTTTTTGTTTCGAATTATGAAAGGCGGGAGTCAGAGGCACTCTCTTTCAATGTATGTTTGCGTGTGCACACA
>NW_908723.1:0-1040 GCF_000209065.1 Trypanosoma cruzi | reverse complement strand
CACACACTGACACCAAACACCCTGTACTATCCGCTGCTGGAGGAATGTCGCGAGATCTTGCCCACATGGGTGCTGCACTCGCCGGATCGTTTTCGAGCGGCTGCTGCACCGCACGTTGTGGTCTAAATTTTTGTTTCGAATTATGAATGGTGGTGGTCAGAGGCACTCTCTGTCAATGTCTGTTTGCGTGTTCACACACTGGACGCCAAACAACCCTGAACTATCCGCTGCTTGGAGGAGTTTCGCGAGATCTTGCCCACAGGGGTGCTGCAGTCGGCGTATCGTTTTCGAGTGGATGCTGCACCGCACGTTGTGGTCTAAATTTTTGTTTCGAATTATGAATGGTGGTGGTCAGAGGCACTCTCTGTCAATGTCTGTTTGCGTGTTCACACACTGGACGCCAAACAACCCTGAACCATCCGCTGCTTGGAGGAATGTCGCGAGATCTTGCCCACATGGGTGCTGCACTCGGCGGATCGTTTTCGAGCGGCTGCTGCACCGCACGTTGTGGTCTAAATTTTTGTTTCGAATTATGAATGGTGGTGGTCAGAGACACTCTCTTTCAATGTCTGTTTGCGTGTTCACACACTGGACGCCAAACAACCCTGAACTATCCGCTGCTTGGAGGAATTTCGCGAGATCTTGCCCACAGGGGTGCTGCAGTCGGCGGATCGTTTTCGAGCGGCTGCTGCACCGCACGTTGTGGTCTAAATTTTTGTTTCGAATTATGAATGGTGGTGGTCAGAGACACTCTCTTTCAATGTCTGTTTGTGTGTTCACACACTGGACGCCAAACAACCCTGAACCATCCGCTGCTTGGAGGAATTTCGCGAGATCTTGCCCACATGGGTGCTGCAGTCGGCGGATCGTTTTCGAGCGGCTGCTGCACCGCACGTTGTGGTCTAAATTTTTGTTTCGAATTATGAATGGTGGTGGTCAGAGACACTCTCTTTCAATGTCTGTTTGCGTGTTCACACACTGGACGCCAAACAACCCTGAACCATCCGCTGCTGGAGGAATGTCGCGAGATCTGCCCACAA
>NW_908722.1:0-1040 GCF_000209065.1 Trypanosoma cruzi | reverse complement strand
AAAAATTTAGACCACAACGTGTGGTGCAGCAGCCACTCGAAAACGATCCGCCGAGTGCAGCACCCCTGTGGGCAAGATCTCGCGAAGTTCCTCCAAGCAGCGGATAATTCAGGGTTGTTTGGTGTCCGGAGTGTGAACACGCAAACAGACATTGAAAGAGAGTGTCTCAGACTCCCACCATCCATAATTCGAAACAAAAATTTAGACCACAGCATGTGGTGCAGCAGCCGCTCGAAAACGATCCGGCGAGTGCAGCACCCCTGTGGGCAAGATCTCTCGACATTCCTCCAAGCAGCGGATAGTTCAGGGTTGTTTGGCGTCCAGTGTGTGAACACGCAAACAGACATTGAAAGAGAGTGCCTCTGACCACCACCATTCATAATTCGAAACAAAAACATAGACCACAGCGTGTGGTGCAGCAGCCGCTCGAAAACGATTATCCGACTGCAGCACCCTTGTGGGCAAGATCTCGCGACATTCCTCCAAGCAGCGGATAGTTCAGGGTTGTTTGGCGTCCAGTGTGTGAACACGCAAACAGACATTGAAAGAGAGTGCCTCTGACCACCACCATTCATAATTCGAAACAAAAATTTAGACCACAGCGTGTGGTGCAGCAGCCGCTCGAAAACGATTATCCGACTGCAGCACCCTTGTGGGCAAGATCTCGCGACATTCCTCCAAGCAGCGGATAGTTCAGGGTTGTTTGGTGTCCAGTGTGTGAACACGCAAACAGACATTGAAAGAGAGTGCCTCTGACCACCACCATTCATAATTCGAAACAAAAATTTAGACCACAGCGTGTGGTGCAGCAGCCGCTCGAAAACGATCCGGCGAGTGCAGCACCCCTGTGGGCAAGAGCTCGCGAAATTCCTCCAAGCAGCGGATAGTTCAGGGTTGTTTGGTGTCCAGTGTGTGAACACGCAAACAGACATTGAAAGAGAGTGCCTCTGACCACCACCATTCATAATTCGAAACAAAAACATAGACCACAGCGTGTGGTGCAGCAGCCGCTCGAAAACGATTATCCGACTGCAGCACCC
>NW_908721.1:0-1040 GCF_000209065.1 Trypanosoma cruzi | reverse complement strand
ACGATAACACACTTTATGGGGGATGATAACACATCTTATGCGGGATGATAACACACTTTATGCGGGATGATAACACATCTTATGCGGGATGATAACACACATATTATGCGGGATGATAACACACATATTATGCGGGATGATAACACACCTTATGCGGGATGATAACACACCTTATGCGGGATGATAACACCTTATGCGGGATGATAACACCTTATGGGGGATGATAACACACCTTATGCGGGATGATAACATCTTATGCGGGATGATAACACACCTTATGGGGGACGATAACACACCTTATGGGGGATGATAACACATCTTATGCGGGATGATAACACACCTTATGCGGGATGATAACACATCTTATGCGGGATGATAACACACATATTATGCGGGATGATAACACCTTATGCGGGACGATAACACACCTTATGCGGGATCGATAACCTTATGGGGGATGATAACACACCTTATGCGGGATGATAACATCTTATGCGGGATGATAACACACCTTATGCGGGATGATAACACACCTTATGCGGGACGATAACACCTTATGCGGGACGATAACACCTTATGCGGGATGATAACACATCTTATGCGGGATGATAACACACCTTATGCGGGATCGATAACCTTATGGGGGATGATAACACACCTTATGCGGGATGATAACATCTTATGCGGGATGATAACACACCTTATGCGGGATGATAACACACATTATGCGGGACGATAACACCTTATGCGGGACGATAACACCTTATGCGGGATGATAACACACCTTATGCGGGATGATAACACACCTTATGCGGGATGATAACACCTTATGCGGGATGATAACACCTTATGGGGGATGATAACACACCTTATGCGGGATGATAACATCTTATGCGGGATGATAACACACCTTATGGGGGACGATAACACACCTTATGGGGGATGATAACACATCTTATGCGGGATGATAACACACCTTATGCGGGATGATAACACATCTTATGCGGGATGATAACACACATATTATGCGGGATGATAAC
>NW_908720.1:0-1040 GCF_000209065.1 Trypanosoma cruzi | reverse complement strand
AGACATTGAAACAGAGTGTCTCTGACCACCACCATTCATAATTCGAAACAAAAATTTAGACCACAGCGTGTGGTGCAGCAGCCGCTCGAAAGCGATCCGCCGAGTGCAGCACCCCTGTGGGCAGGAGCTCGCGAAATTCCTCCAAGCAGCGGATAGTTCCGGTTTGTTTGGCGTTCAGTGTGTGAACACGCAAACAGACATTGAAAGAGAGTGTCTCTGACCACCACCATTCATAATTCGAAACAAAAACATAGACCACAGCGTGTGGTGCAGCAGCCACTCGAAAACGATCCGCCGAGTGCAGCACCGTTGTGGGCAGGAGCTCGCGAAATTCCTCCAAGCAGCGGATAGTTCCGGGTTGTTTGGCGTTCAGTGTGTGAACACGCAAACAGACATTGAAAGAGAGTGTCTCTGACCACCACCATTCATAATTCGAAACAAAATTTAGACCACAGCGTGTGGTGCAGCAGCCACTCGAAAACGATCCGCCGAGTGCAGCACCGTTGTGGGAAGGATCTCGCGAAATTCCTCCAAGCAGCGGATAGTTCCGGGTTGTTTGGCGTTCAGTGTGTGAACACGCAAACAGACATTGAAAGAGAGCGTCTCTGACCACCACCATTCATAATTCGAAACAAAATTTAGACCACAGCGTGTGGTGCAGCAGCCACTCGAAAACGATCCGCCGAGTGCAGCACCGTTGTGGGAAGGATCTCGCGAAATTCCTCCAAGCAGCGGATAGTTCCGGGTTGTTTGGCGTTCAGTGTGTGAACACGCAAACAGACGTTGAAAGAGAGTGTCTCTGACCACCACCATTCATAATTCGAAACAAAAATTTAGACCACAGCGTGTGGTGCAGCAGCCACTCGAAAACGATTATCCGAGTGCAGCACCCCTGTGGGCAAGAGCTCGCGAAATTCCTCCAAGCAGCGGATAGTTCCGGGTTGTTTGGCGTTCAGTGTGTGAACACGCAAACAGACATTGAAAGAGAGTGCCTCTGACCACCACCATTCATAATTCGAAACAAAAATTTAGACCACAGC
>NW_908719.1:0-1040 GCF_000209065.1 Trypanosoma cruzi | reverse complement strand
GGGGTTGTTTGGTGTCCAGTGTACGAACACGCAAACAGATATTGACAGAGAGTGCCTCTGACTCCCACCATTCCCAATCGGAAACAAAAATTTGGACCCCAACGTGTGATGCAGCGACCGCTCGAAAACGATCAGCCGAGTGCAGCACCCTTGTGGGCAAGAGCTCGCGAAATTCCTCCAAGCAGCGGATAATTCGGGGTTGTTTGGTGTCCAGTGTGTGAACACGCAAACAGATATTGACAGAGAGTGTCTCTGACTCCCACCATTCACAATCGGAAACAAAAATTCGGACCACAACGTGTGATGCAGCAGCCGCTCGAAAACGATCAGCCGAGTGCAGCACCCTTGTGGGCAAGAGCTCGCGAAATTCCTACAAGCAGCGGATAATTCGGGGTTGTTTGGTGTCCAGTGTACGAACACGCAAACAGATATTGACAGAGAGTGTCTCTGACTCCCACCATTCCCAATCGGAAACAAAAATTTGGACCCCAACGTGTGATGCAGCGACCGCTCGAAAACGATCAGCCGAGTGCAGCACCCTTGTGGGCAAGAGCTCGCGAAATTCCTCCAAGCAGCGGATAGTTCAGGGTTGTTTGGTGTCCAGTGTGTGAACACGCAAACAGATATTGACAGAGAGTGCCTCTGACTCCCACCATTCACAATCGGAAACAAAAATTCGGACCACAACGTGTGATGCAGCGACCGCTCGAAAACGATCAGCCGAGTGCAGCACCCTTGTGGGCAAGAGCTCGCGAAATTCCTCCAAGCAGCGGATAATTCAGGGTTGTTTGGTGTCCAGTGTGTGAACACGCAAACAGATATTGACAGAGAGTGCCTCTGACTCCCACCATTCCCAATCGGAAACAAAAACTTGGACCACAACGTGTGATGCAGCAGCCGCTCGAAAACGATCAGCCGAGTGCAGCACCCGTGTGGGCAAGAGCTCGCGAAATTCCTCCAGCAGCGGATAGTTCAAGGTTGTTTGGTGTCCAGTGTGTGAACACGCAAACAGATATTGACAGAGAGTGTCTCTGACTCCC
>NW_908718.1:0-1040 GCF_000209065.1 Trypanosoma cruzi | reverse complement strand
CTTTACGGGGCTTCTGATGGAAGGAGAAAGATAGAGAAGGAGAGAGCGTCTCCCTCTCTCTCTGTGTGTGTGTGAGAGCGAGCCTATCAGCAACCACTTGCCCCTCTTATTCTCTGCACCTCTTTTTTGTATCTTACATACACAGGCATGGAATCCCTGTCGCTACAAACATATAGTATGTGCATGTGCGTGTGTGCGTTATTGCCACCACTTCTGCTCTCGTTGTTTCTCTCTGTTTTAAACATGTGTTTCTACGCATCAATTTCCTCTGCGTGGCTGCGAATAAATTCCCCTGTGTGTTTTAGGCCTCATTTCTGTTGGCTCCTTTCTTTCTCCGCTCCGACGTGTTTCATCTTATTCCTGTGTTGTTTCTTTTCTTCTGTTTTTTTTGATGTTGTTCTTCCGATGCTGCAAACAACCCCACTGCACGTGTACCTTGTGGGACGAAGGACGTGCGTTGGCTGGGAAGCGACATTAGTTCTCCCACACTTTCTTTTTCTCGTTTCTCCGTTTCCGCAGCTCAATTCTGAGGGCACCGGGCTATGGGCTCGTGCTGCTCTTGCTGCGATGCGTCACACGCACTGAAGTTTTCCAAGCCGTCGCGTGTTCCACCCGACCCGGAACTTTTCCCGCGGTATTTTCAGAACAAGCAGGGCCTGTGGCTGCGCTTTGCGGAGTGGGAGCCGCCACGCGAGGTGCCCGCCGTGCGTGCGGTGCTGTTTCTTGTCAGCGGTGTTGCCGAACACACGGCACGATACGATCCGGTGGCGTTGACGTTTGCGCGCGAGGGCTATCATGTGTTCTGCATGGATAATCAGGGGGCCGGCGGAAGCGAGGGAAAGCGCCTCTATGTGGAACACTTCTACGATTTCGTGGATGACTTCTTGCTGTTTAAGAAAATCATACTTTCCCGTTACCCGGGCTATGCAGTCCTGCCACACTTTCTCTTGGGACACTCTATGGGCGGCCTCATAGCAGCGCACGTGGCGTTCCGTGACCCAGGCGCGTGGGCCCGCGTTGTTCTCAGCGGGGCTGCACTC
>NW_908717.1:0-1040 GCF_000209065.1 Trypanosoma cruzi | reverse complement strand
CGAAAATAAAATTAAAAGGTATTTAAATGTCTTTCAACCGTCTGACCCTCCGTGTGTCCGCACATCGTTTATATTTCATGGGGTCATCTGCGTGTTGCTGCTCCCCTCAGCCCTCTCATCGGCGCGTGAGTGCGGCCCGCAGAGCACAGTCACTCGTGTGTGTGAAAGATGAGAGAAGCACGCAGACATGACGGCGGTCGCGCCACTCCATCGGGGGAGTGAGCGCAGCAAAAAAATCTTAAAAACACGGCGGCAGGGTGTGGCTGTGTGTGTGGCGCTGCGGGTGTCTGCCCGCCCTGGCCGCATAAAAAACAAAACAAGAGGGAATGAAATGTGTGCTCCGCCCCACAGGCCCTCGTCGCACGCCCACACGTCACGGCTCCCTCAGCGCGCCGTTCGTCGCGGCCCCTCCTCATGCGTGCAGCAGGCGAGGCGCACAGGGCCGTCGTCGTGAGCGTGTCGGTGGTGTGCGAGCGGAGCAGTTGGGCGGGAAACACACGGCACCCCTCACAGGAAGAGTGCAGAAAAAACAATTAAAGAGGGAAGAGTGAAAAGAAAAAACGTCCATGGTTGCTCTAAATCATCAAACAAAGAAAAAAAAGGGGGAAGAAAAAAAAAAGAATCTTTCATTGCGGAGAGTAATTCATTAACGGATGTGCGTCGGTGTGGAAGAGGGCGCAAGTGTTCCACACTGAGGCCGCACTGTCCTCACGCAGCCGCAAAGCCCCACAGTACCAGCAGAAGAAGCAGCGGCAGCAGTCCGCTCCCAGCACACGTCAAGCCCACCACAGTCGCATGTTCTCTGGCGGCAGCTCCCTCCAGAGCTTCCCTCACTCGTGATTCCGGTTCTCTCTTCGGAACGGGTTTCCTGTCCTTGATTGCACTCATCTCAGTGGAATTCAGTGGGCGGTTGTACATAAAGACGTTCGTCACCGTCACACGAGGTTTTTTGCCAGTCTCCTTCGGACTGGGCTTCTCCTCACCACCATCATCAAAGTCGCACGCGCCAAAGCAAAACCTCAGGACATCAGGTGGCTTCT
>NW_908716.1:0-1040 GCF_000209065.1 Trypanosoma cruzi | reverse complement strand
CTTGTGAGACGGATCCTCAGAATACCGTGGCGACTCACCTCCCCGTGAAAAGTGCTTCTTCACAGTTACCTCGTTGATCGATTGCAAATGCAAACCTCACCGCTCCACAGCGTTCCGTAAACGCCTCCTCATCAAAGACGTGACGTGGAATCGGTCCCAAAAGATACATGTGTTTTTTGACCTCTTTCCAGTATTCCGCTTGTTTCTCTTTAGCCCCATCACGCGTTATCCATGCACACATCGCCTTCACATCCATCTCGTCGGGGCAATTCACGATGATTCGCGCGGCTCGTAGTTGCTTCGCCCACTCATCATAGTTGTTTACCTTTGGGAATGACACCGCAATCATGCCCCATCCAGAAGTGGGCGCAAAATGTCTCGGTGGCGGCGTTCCCTCCTTTGCCACATCGTAGATAATATACGCAATCCTCCCATGGCCCCTCAGACTTTTCAACTCCGAGATGCATATGTCCTCATCGCCGTATCTTGTCACCGCTCTGGTGGTCTTGTCAGACACGTACGCAACTCCTCCACCAAAACAGTGGACTACCACTTGGCTTTTCTCGACATCGCAGTGCAGCAGCTGGTAGAGGAGGTACGAGCCGGCAGCCACCGATTTCCCGATCCCGGGCGTCCCAATCAACACACGTCGCTCGAACTTAAAGTCGGTCTCACCGTGAGGGCTGAACCACGCGGTTAGATCGCCCCTGACGATCTGCCACACTCGATCCACCTCACAGTTTACAAAAACGTCCTTGGGAAAATCCTGTATCGTATTCCGCGAGTACGGCCATCCCTTCTCCGAGGCGAGCACCATCAGCCTGAGACGCTGCACCGAATTGCTGCACAGCGTCATTCTTTTCGATAGCGTCGTCAGCTTTATTGTACGTCCATGACTGTTCTGGCTTCCCCTCACGCACCCCCATTCCCATCCCCGTTTTCTTTCGCTCCACGCCGTCCGGAAGTTCCACCGCATGGCTCCGCCTCGCATTGTGCACAGACTCGTAGCATCCCTCCAGTTTCTCCGGGCGCTCGTCGTC
>NW_908715.1:0-1040 GCF_000209065.1 Trypanosoma cruzi | reverse complement strand
CTTCGGCACTCAAATGGCACTGTATAGCTAGACGCGCTGGTAAGAGTAGAGAAAAAAAAAATGCAGGCATCAGGTCATTATTTGAGTATGAAGCGAGCTGTGAAGGGTGAAGTGATCTTCGACGAGGATATACGCAGGCTATGCGATAGGGGCGTCAACAATCTACCGGGGCGGTCATTAGCTGCTGCGGAGGTAACAGCAACTGTTCATAACCCCAATAAACATTTCTTGGATGCAGCTGCCGAGGAGGCGAGGAACCCAACGACGACGAGCGCACCGGAGAAACTGGAGGGATGCTACGAGTCTGTGCACAATGCGAGGCGGAGTCATGCGGTGGAACTTCCGGACGGCGTGGAGCGAAAGAAGACGGGGACGGGAATGGGGGTGCATGAGGGGAGGCCAGAACAGTCATGGTCGTACAGGGAAGCTGACGACGCTATCGAAAAGAATGACGCTGCGCAGCAATTCGGTGCAGCACCTCCCGTGTTGATGGTGCTCTTCTCGGAGAAGGGATGGCCGTACTCGTGGAATATGATACAGGATCTTCCTGAGGACGTTTTTGTAAACTGTGAGGTGGATCGGGCGTGGCAGACCGTCAAGGGCGATGTAACCGCGTGGTTCAGCCCTCACGGTGGGACTGACTTTAAGCCCGAGCGACGTGTGTTGATTGGGACGCCCGGGATCGGGAAGTCGGTGGCTGCCGGCTCGTACCTCCTCTACCAGCTGCTGCAATACGACGTCGAGAAACTCCAAGTGGTGGTCCACTGTTTTGTTGGAGGAGATGCGTACGTGTCTGACAGGACCACCAGAGCGGTGACAAGATGCAGCGATGAGGACATGTGCGTCTCGGAGTTGAGAAGTTTGAGGGGGCATGGGAGGAATGTGTATATTATCTACGGTGTGGCAAAGGAGGGAACGCCGCCACCGAGACATTTTGCGCCTACTTCCGGATGGGGCATGATTGCGGTGTCATTCCCAAAGGTAGCCAACTATGGTGAGTGGGCGAAGCAGCTACAAGCCGCGCGAGTCATCGTGAGTTG
>NW_908714.1:0-1040 GCF_000209065.1 Trypanosoma cruzi | reverse complement strand
ACGATCCGCCGAGTGCAGCACCTTGTGGCAAGATCTCGCGAACTCTTCCAAGCAGCGTATAGTTCAGGGTTGTTGGCGTCCAGTGTGTGAACACGCAAACAGACATTGAAAGAGAGTGCCTCTGACCACCACCATTCATAATTCGAAACAAAAATTTAGACCACAACGTGTGGTGCAGCAGCCACTCGAAAACGATCCGCCGAGTGCAGCACCCTTGTGGGCAAGATCTCGCGAAACTCCTCCAAGCAGCGTATAGTTCAGGGTTGTTTGGCGTCCAGTGTGTGAACACGCAAACAGACATTGAAAGAGAGTGCCTCTGACCACCACCATTCATAATTCGAAACAAAAATTTAGACCACAACGTGTGGTGCAGCAGCCACTCGAAAACGATCCGCCGACAGCAGCACCCATGTGGGCAAGATCTCGCGAAACTCCTCCAAGCAGCGGATAGTTCAGGGTTGTTTGGCGTTCAGTGTGTGAACACGCAAACAGACATTGAAAGAGAGTGCCTCTGACCACCACCATTCATAATTCGAAACAAAAATTTAGACCACAACGTGTGGTGCAGCAGCCACTCGAAAACGATCCGCCGAGTGCAGCACCCATGTGGGCAAGATCTCGCGAAACTCCTCCAAGCAGCGGATAGTTCAGGGTTGTTTGGCGTCCAGTGTTTGAACACGCAAACAGACATTGAAAGAGAGTGCCTCTGACCACCACCATTCATAATTCGAAACAAAAATTTAGACCACAACGTGTGGTGCAGCAGCCACTCGAAAACGATCCGCCGACTGCAGCACCCTTGTGGGCAAGATCTCGCGAAATTCCTCCAAGCAGCGGATAGTTCAGGGTTGTTTGGTGTCCAGTGTGTGAACACGCAAACAGATAGTGAAAGAGAGTGTCTCTGACCACCACCATTCATAATTCGAAACAAAAATTTAGACCACAACGTGTGGTGCAGCAGCCGCTCGAAAACGATCCGCCGAGTGCAGCACCCATGTGGGCAAGATCTCGCGAAACTCCTCCAAGCAGCGTATAGTTCA
>NW_908713.1:0-1040 GCF_000209065.1 Trypanosoma cruzi | reverse complement strand
GAGCGGCTGCTGCACCACACGTTGTGGTCTAAATTTTGTTTCGAATTATGAATGGTGGTGGTCAGAGACACTCTCTTTCAATGTCTGTTTGCGTGTTCACACACTGGACGCCAAACAACCCTGAACTATCCGCTGCTTGGAGGAATTTCGCGAGATCTTGCCCACAAGGGTGCTGCACTCGCCGGATCGTTTTCGAGCGGCTGCTGCACCACACGCTGTGGTCTAAATTTTTGTTTCGAATTATGAATGGTGGTGGTCAGAGACACTCTCTTTCAATGTCTGTTTGCGTGTTCACACACTGAACGCCAAACAACCCGGAACCATCCGCTGCTTGGAGGAATTTCGCGAGATCTTGCCCACAAGGGTGCTGCACTCGCCGGATCGTTTTCGAGCGGCTGCTGCACCACACGCTGTGGTCTAAATTTTTGTTTCGAATTATGAATGGTGGTGGTCAGAGACACTCTCTTTCAATGTCTGTTTGCGTGTTCACACACTGAACGCCAAACAACCCGGAACCATCCGCTGCTTGGAGGAATTTCGCGAGATCTTGCCCACAAGGGTGCTGCACTCGCCGGATCGTTTTCGAGCGGCTGCTGCACCACACGCTGTGGTCTAAATTTTTGTTTCGAATTATGAATGGTGGTGGTCAGAGACACTCTCTTTCAATGTCTGTTTGCGTGTTCACACACTGAACGCCAAACAACCCGGAACCATCCGCTGCTTGGAGGAATTTCGCGAGATCTTGCCCACATGGGTGCTGCACTCGCCGGATCGTTTTCGAGCGGCTGCTGCACCGCACGTTGTGGTCTAAATTTTTGTTTCGAATTATGAATGGTGGTGGTCAGAGGCACTCTCTTTCAATGTCTGTTTGCGTGTTCACACACTGGACGCCAAACAACCCTGAACTATCCGCTGCTTGGAGGAGTTTCGCGAGATCTTGCCCACATGGGTGCTGCACTCGGCGGATCGTTTTCGAGCGGCTGCTGCACCGCACGTTGTGGTCTAAATTTTTGTTTCGAATTATGAATGGTGGTGGTCAG
>NW_908712.1:0-1040 GCF_000209065.1 Trypanosoma cruzi | reverse complement strand
TCGAAAACGATCAGCTGAGTGCAGCACCCGTGTGGGCAAGAGCTCGCGAAATTCTTCCAAGCAGCGGATAATTCAGGGTTGTTTGGTGTCCAGTGTATGAACACGCAAACAGATATCGACAGAGAGTGTCTCTGACTCCCACCATTCATAATCGGAAACAAAAATTTGGACCACAACGTGTGATGCAGCGGCCGCTCGAAAACGATCAGCCGAGTGCAGCACCCGTGTGGGCAAGAGCTCGCGAAATTCCTCCAAGCAGCGGATAGTTCAGGGTTGTTTGGTGTCCAGTGTATGAACACGCAAACAGATGGTGACAGAGAGTGCCTCTGACTCCCACCATTCACAATCGGAAACAAAAATTTAGACCACAACGTGTGATGCAGCGGCCGCTCGAAAACGATCAGCCGAGTGCAGCACCCGTGTGGGCAAGAGCTCGCGAAATTCCTCCAAGCAGCGGATAGTTCAGGGTTGTTTGGTGTCCAGTGTATGAACACGCAAACAGATATTGACAGAGAGTGTCTCTGACTCCCACCATTCATAATCGGAAACAAAAATTTGGACCACAACGTGTGATGCAGCGGCCGCTCGAAAACGATCAGCCGAGTGCAGCACCCGTGTGGGCAAGAGCTCGCGAAATTCCTCCAAGCAGCGGATAGTTCAGGGTTGTTTGGTGTCCAGTGTGTGAACACGCAAACAGATATCGACAGAGAGTGCCTCTGACTCCCACCATTCACAATCGGAAACAAAAATTTAGACCACAACGTGTGATGCAGCGGCCGCTCGAAAACGATCAGCTGAGTGCAGCACCCGTGTGGGCAAGAGCTCGCGAAATTCCTCCAAGCAGCGGATAGTTCAGGGTTGTTTGGTGTCCAGTGTATGAACACGCAAACAGATATTGACAGAGAGTGCCTCTGACTCCCACCATTCACAATCGGAAACAAAAATTTAGACCACAACGTGTGATGCAGCGGCCGCTCGAAAACGATCAGCCGAGTGCAGCACCCGTGTGGGCAAGAGCTCGCGAAATCCTCCAAGCAGCG
>NW_908711.1:0-1040 GCF_000209065.1 Trypanosoma cruzi | reverse complement strand
CTGCACTCGGCTGATCGTTTTCGAGCAGTGGCTGCATTACACGTTGTGGTCCAAATTTCTTGTTTCCAATTATGAATGGTGGGAGTCAGAGGCACTCTCTGTCACTATCTGTTTGCGTGTTCACACACTGGACACCAAACAACCCTGAACTATCCGCTGCTTGGAGGAATTTCGCGAGCTCTTGCTCACACGGGTGCTGCACTCGGCTGATCGTTTTCGAGCAGTGGCTGCATCACACGTTGTGGTCCAAATTTTTGTTTCCGATTATGAATGGTGAGAGTCAGAGACACTCTCTGTCACTATCTGTTTGCGTGTTCACACACTGGACACCAAACAACCCTGAACTATCCGCTGCTTGGAGGAATTTCGCGAGCTCTTGCTCACACGGGTGCTGCACTCGGCTGATCGTTTTCGAGCAGTGGCTGCATTACACGTTGTGGTCCAAATTTTTGTTTCCGATTATGAATGGTGAGAGTCAGAGACACTCTCTGTCACTATCTGTTTGCGTGTTCACACACTGGACACCAAACAACCCTGAACTATCCGCTGCTTGGAGGAATTTCGCGAGCTCTTGCTCACACGGGTGCTGCACTCGGCTGATCGTTTTCGAGCAGTGGCTGCATCACACGTTGTGGTCCAAATTTTTGTTTCCGATTATGAATGGTGAGAGTCAGAGACACTCTCTGTCACTATCTGTTTGCGTGTTCACACACTGGACACCAAACAACCCTGAACTATCCGCTGCTTGGAGGAATTTCGCGAGCTCTTGCTCACACGGGTGCTGCACTCGGCTGATCGTTTTCGAGCAGTGGCTGCATCACACGTTGTGGTCCAAATTTTTGTTTCCGATTGTGAATGGTGGGAGTCAGAGGCACTCTCTGTCACTATCTGTTTGCGTGTTCACACACTGGACACCAAACAACCCTGAACTATCCGCTGCTTGGAGGAATTTCGCGAGCTCTTGCTCACACGGGTGCTGCACTCGGCTGATCGTTTTCGAGCGAGTGGCTGCATCACACGTTGTGGTCCAAATTTTTGTT
>NW_908710.1:0-1040 GCF_000209065.1 Trypanosoma cruzi | reverse complement strand
TGTGGTGCAGCAGCCGCTCGAAAACGATTATCCGAGTGCAGCACCGTTGTGGGCAAGAGCTCGCGAAATTCCTCCAAAGCAGAGGATATTTCCGGGTTGTTTGGCGTCCAGTGTGTGAACACGCAAACAGACATTGAAAGAGAGTGTCTCTGACCACCACCATCCATAATTCGAAACAAAAATTTAGACCACAGCGTGTGGTGCAGCAGCCGCTCGAAAACGATTATCCGAGTGCAGCACCGTTGTGGGCAAGAGCTCGCGAAATTCCTCCAAGCAGCGGATAGTTCCGGGTTGTTTGGCGTCCAGTGTGTGAACACGCAAACAGACATTGAAAGAGAGTGTCTCTGACCACCACCATCCATAATTCGAAACAAAAATTTAGACCACAGCGTGTGGTGCAGCCGCCGCTCGAAAACGATTATCCGAGTGCAGCACCCTTGTGGGCAAGATCTCGCGAAATTCCTCCAAGCAGCGGATAGTTCAGGGTTGTTTGGTGTTCAGTGTGTGAACACGCAAACAGACATTGAAAGAGAGTGTCTCTGACCACCATCATCCATAATTCGAAACAAAAATTTAGACCACAGCGTGTGGTGCAGCAGCCGCTCGAAAACGATTATCCGAGTGCAGCACCGTTGTGGGCAAGAGCTCGCGACATTCCTCCAAGCAGCGGATAGTTCCGGGTTGTTTGGCGTCCAGTGTGTGAACACGCAAACAGACATTGAAAGAGAGTGTCTCTGACCACCACCATCCATAATTCGAAACAAAAATTTAGACCACAGCGTGTGGTGCAGCAGCCACTCGAAAACGATCCGCCGACTGCAGCACCCTTGTGGGCAAGATCTCGCGACATTCCTCCAAGCAGCGGATAGTTCCGGGTTGTTTGGCGTCCAGTGTGTGAACACGCAAACAGACATTGAAAGAGAGTGTCTCTGACCACCACCATCCATAATTCGAAACAAAAATTTAGACCACAGCGTGTGGTGCAGCAGCCGCTCGAAAACGATTATCCGAGTGCAGCACCGTTGGGGCAAGAGCTCGCG
>NW_908709.1:0-1039 GCF_000209065.1 Trypanosoma cruzi | reverse complement strand
ACCGCAGCGACCAGTTGCCGCCGTACATCATGAGAATGGAGGGAAGAAGAAACCCCGTTGCACCTCCACAGAATGAGCCAATGAAGCCAAACACCATGTTGATACTGGGGATGAACAGGCCGAAGAGCAGTGCAGCAACGGCAAGACTGACGACGACGACGCAGTGCTTCCAGAATGGCAGCTTGTCGGGGTCCCACCCAACACTGTGGTACAGGGAGTTGCGGGTGGCCATGGAGATGAGCGGGAAGGAGGCGCAAAGCTTCACCAACAAACCAATGTATGCCACCACCACCTCCGGCTCCTTGACTGGGTTGTACAGGAGTAGAGCGGAAACGGTCGCACGATTGCCGAAGTCAAGGTAGCCGAACACTGCCGTTGAGCCGTATACGATGAAGCACAGAAGCATTGCGATGGCAGAGCACAGAGTGAAGCGGCTCGCACTGCGATCTGACATGTCCCAATACACCTCGAACGAGTTGACCTGACACAAGAAGGCAAACATGAAGACACCTAGTCCGTCCAGCGCCCTGTTGCCAGTGCCAAACAGGTGGATGCCTTCGTCGGTGATCGAATGGTGCATCGGAGGTTCTGCACCAATGGTGACGCGATAAGCGGTGTTCACAGAGCAGGGGGGAATGGTGCTAAAAAACATCCGCCCTTCGCGTGGTACGTGCTCAGTGATGTGCCTTGGAATGACAAGGGGCAGCATCATCGGCACCGGGGACAAAGCTGAGGTACAGAAGATTCGTGACCGCAATAAAGAGAAACAGCAGCACGGCAACCCGCTTCAGCTTCCGCCTCATCGTCGGCAACTTCGTTTTAGCCATGGTCGCTTTCGGTGTGAGAGTCTAGGCAAAAGAGAAAAGGGCGGAGGGAGTGTGGGGGCAGCAGGCAGCACACACAAACAGCTCGGGCGACAATCAGAAACAACACGGCCTCGCAAAACAATTCAATGTAGTCTGTGCGTTACTGTTATTCACTTTTGCTTGTTATTCAATAACAATAGAGGGAGTAAAAATGTAACACCCGTTGCCGCTCA
>NW_908708.1:0-1039 GCF_000209065.1 Trypanosoma cruzi | reverse complement strand
TCAAGTCGCTGCCCTGCAATTCGTCAGTCTGCAGGAGGCTGGGGAATGGAGAGAAGGGGGGAGAGAGAGGGAGAAGGTGCGGTCCTCATCCATCTCGGTTAACTGTGACACCGGTGACGTCATCCCCTCAGATCGCCTGCTGCAAGGACCGTCGCCGTCAGCAGCGGTCGGTGTCTTCCTTCTTCATCGATGCCGTCGCGCGCCTCCTCCCTCAACACAACGGGGAAGCAGCAGCCACACGCAACTGCCAGCACAGAGTGCAAGAGGAGCAACCAACTACACTGCAATAAATATATCGTGTAAGTGTCTCGTGTGTGTGCCTACAAACAAAAAAAAAAAGCAAAGCATCTGAGGACACACACAGCCACAGAAGAGTGCCAGACAAAAATAGCAAACAGGATGAATGTTGGAACGCAACACTGCACGGCTGCCCACGCCGTGGCGAGCCGCGGGAAATATGCTGGAAAGTAAGAAAGGATAAATCCGTCTTCCATTACACACACTCAAAAACAAAAAACTGCACGCTGGTGCGTGGCCTCCAAATCAGTGCGTGTGTCTCACCTGCATATAAAAAATAAGATGCACTCATTGTAGTCGTTTCAATCCCCGGTGCCCAGACATTATTTATACTCCACTGGGGCACTCGGCGTGGCTTCGTGCCCCCATTCCATTGTCTCTTTTATTAGCCGGCGCCATCGGTGTGTGGCACACAATGCCGGGAGCGTCCCTGACCAATAAATAACGTCCAGTAAATCCCGTAATTGTCGGAGGAACACAACACGGGAAAAAACAAGAAAAAAAACAACCCCGCGGTGCTGGCGCTGGGGAGAGCATGCTTCCACATGAAGAAAGAGCTCAGCGCAAAAAGGGTCTAAAGTAAAACAAAACGGTTAAAACAAAGTCTTCACAAAAAGTGGCAACTAATTTAAAAGAGCGCGTGGACAGATGCATATGTTCCCGCTGGAAGCAGGAAGTCCTCACTGCAATTTCTCAGCAAGGGGCCGCAAAGCCGCACAGCCCCCAGCAGCAGCAACTGCGA
>NW_908707.1:0-1039 GCF_000209065.1 Trypanosoma cruzi | reverse complement strand
TTCCTTGTTATGAGAGCGCACACACACATTTACCCAAACGGTTCACAGCACAATTATGAATTTATCCACATTTGTCAGGAGACTCTCCCACTACATCAGAAAAAAACTGCCATAACGAACACGTGCAGCAGCAAAGCACCCGCACACAAAAGAAGCCCTCCGTCCGAAAAGGCCGAAAATGCAGCGCCATCGGGAAAAAACAAAACCATACCCGTGGCACCGTGGCCAGCGGGAGTCGAGGGCGTACTGTGGGCACTGTTGTCAGCGGGAGTTGAGGGCGTACTGTGGGCACTGCTGTCAGCGGGAGTTGAGGGCGTACTGTGGGCACTGCTGTCAGCGGGAGCTGAGGGCGTACCGTGGGCACTGCTGTCAGCGGGAGTCAAGGGCGTACTGTGGGCACTGCTGTCACCGGGAGTCGAGGGCGTACTGTGGGCACTGCTGTCAGCGGGAGTTGAGGGCGTACTGTGGGCACTGCTGTCACCGGGAGTCGAGGGCGTACTGTGGGCACTGCTGTCAGCGGGAGTTGAGGGCGTACTGTGGGCACCGTTGTCAGCGGGAGCTGAGGGCGTACTGTGGGCACTGCTGTCACCGGGAGCTGAGGGCGTACTGTGGGCACTGCTGTCGCTGCTGCTGCCCATGTGTGCTTCCGTGCCAATCAGGTCCTGGCTCAAGAACAAGGTCCTGATCTCCTCGGCATTCAGCTGACGGTTGTAAAGAAGAACATTATTCACCGTCACGTGGCTTATGGTTGGCATATCACTCCTTTTATACCCGCCAACGTAGAAGTGGGAGATGTCAGGCGTCCTCTCGTCTGGCACAACGGTCTGCCCTGAACCCTCCAGAGGTTCTCCATCAATGTACACGGAGCCAATTTTATTCGCCATCGTAAGAACCACGTGGTACCTCTTACCCGTCTCCCACGATCCGGTCGGCGTCACCGGCGTTGATCCGTATATTGGCTGCCACTGGTGCTTCTCGTCGTACGAGAGCCCCAGGAGTTTTTTGCCACCAGAAGAGTCCAGGCTCGCACCCAGCAAAG
>NW_908706.1:0-1039 GCF_000209065.1 Trypanosoma cruzi | reverse complement strand
TTTGTAGTGCATGCTGGAAGTTGCGTGTGGCGGCTGTGTTCCTCTTCCGTGGCCATGAGCAGAAGGGAGGAGGGAGGGAGTGCGTAGCCCGAGTCTTTTTTCCTGTGGCTGCGTTGGGTTGGGCTCCGTGTTCCAGTGAGGACTGGATGGCAGTGTGAATTTTGTAGCCGCGTCATTACTAACTGAGGGTCCGCTTGCGCCGTGTGTGTTGTGTGGTGGCCGCGGGGCTTTCGGCCACCTCCTTGGGGTTGTGGAAATGAACTGGGGGGAGATGGTGGTGGTGGATGCCGTCTCGTGGTGTGTGAACTGTGCTGCTGGGCCTGCTGCCCTCTCTTCATGTTGTCCACTCTCTCTCGCTGTATCCGCTGTGCTCCGTTTCTCTCCCTCTTGTTCCATTCTTTTTCTTCTGTCCCACAGATCAGTTCACTGAATTCAGCGACTCTACTACGGGTGATGATGATGATGGTGACGGTGCGGCGCCGTGCAGTGTGCGCCGTGTTGTTCCTTGGGCTCTTGTGCTGCTGCTGCTCGTCCGTGTGCGTTACGGCGGCTGGGAGTCCTGGACATGTATCTGGTGATGCGGATACGGTGGTTGTGCCGGTGGATGTGTCGTGTCCTCAGAGTGACGGCAGCCTGAGCTATCGCGTGCGTGGGGGTGTGTGGGCGTGGACGAAGTGTTCTGCTGCCGGTGCTGAGGCTCAGTATGAGAATTATACGTTCAGTGGCTTTGATGTGCGCATGCATAGCCGAAATGGTGAGCTGGGTACTGTGTGTCATGTGGCCAATGCGGTGTACACATCTAACAACTGTGCTGCCAGCTGTGCAACGAAAGGGGAAGGGGTCACCGTTGCCTTCACGATGAATGTGACGACACATGAATACGCCGGCCTTTACGAATTGTGGTGGCGTCAATTTTCTTCCGACGGAACTATTCCTGCGCTTGCCCGGAGCAGCGATGCTGACCAGACGGGCATCTGTCACCCACCACCGCCCCGTGAAGGGAAGGATGAGAGAAAATCTGGTGAGGCAACGGCGCCGC
>NW_908705.1:0-1039 GCF_000209065.1 Trypanosoma cruzi | reverse complement strand
TGCGATCCATCACACCTTTACAACAGACCCACATCCCGGGTGTACCTGAATGACGGTGTAGTGATAATACTTCTTCATCGCACTGTCATACTGTGGTATCATGCGCAAGCGACCAGTTACGAGAAAACGATCGCCCTCCTTTAGTTCTTTTTTCATCTGCTCACAGAAGGAATTATCGAAAATTCTTACGGTGTGAAAGTCCTTATCAGGATCTCCGGGAGAGGGACCTTCAAAGTCTGTGATTAACGTAAATTGCACAACCTTCTCTTCAAATACGTAGCCCTCCTGAATGTTCTGCACAGGGCCCAGCACAACGCAGTAGTTTACGCAGCGCCAGTGAGCTGCCACATCTCCCTCTTCCGGTGCGTTAGGTGCAACATCAAGGTGATACTGTGGTGCCTGTGGAAGAACAGATTCTTGGCTATGAACATAGTGAACGCCGGTAGTAGACTTTACTGCGTCATCCGTGGCACCTCCAAAAATGGCATTTGCCGCCCCCAGATTTGTGCTGCTTTGAGATGCCGCTCGAGTACTACTAGCGCTTGTAGAATTCGTCGGCATTTCCATGTTATGTTTGGCTTGGTAGTGGTGCTGCAGGGCAGCCTCTAAACGAAAAGTCTTCTGGCAAATGGTGCAAACAAAAAGTTTCTTGTCGGCATCCTCATCGGCCACGGAACTTTCTGTCCCGGAAGCATTTTTCCCTGCATTGGTCGGAGCACCTGCTGCCGCCGTCGATGTCAGGGGCATCGACGCAACACCAAGAGGTGATCCAAATGCCGCGGTGCCTCCAAGAGGAGAATACGTCATGCCGGGAAATCCCGTTGGAATTTGTGTGGCTGACATGGTGGCTCCCGTTGCTGTTGTCGAAGCTGCATGAGTGGCGTCTGTAGCATGTGATGACTTGTTTTTTGCCTCCTCTGGCTTGACCTCCTCCAGTTTGCCTGCTTTTAGCACCATCGCCTTCGCGTGTCCCGCGTGCTTTGTCATAATGTGATGATTCAATGCGTTAAGCAGTCGAAACGTCTTTCCACACTCACCG
>NW_908704.1:0-1039 GCF_000209065.1 Trypanosoma cruzi | reverse complement strand
TCGCCGGGCTTCTCGTGCCCGTCTCCACGCGACCAACCGGCACGGTGCCGATGCCGCCGATCTTGTACACATCCTGCAGCGGCAGGCGCAGCGGCTTGTCGCTGGGGCGCACCGGGGGCTCCAGCATGTCGAGTGCCTCCAGCAGCGTGGGGCCCTTGTACCACGGCATATTTTCCGACTTGTCAATCATGTTGTCGCCCTGCCAGCCGGAGATGGGGATGAAGCGCACCTTCTCCACGTTGTACCCAACCTTCTTCAGGTACGCCGACACCTCCTTCACAATCTCATCGTAGCGCTCCTGGGCGAAGTTCACCGACTTGTCGTCCATCTTGTTGCAGCACACAACCATCTGCTTCACGCCGAGCGTGAAGGCGAGCAGCGCGTGCTCGCGTGTCTGGCCGTCCTTCGAGATGCCCGCCTCAAACTCACCCTGCGATGACGCAATGACAAGGACGGCGGCGTCCGCCTGAGACGTGCCCGTGATCATGTTCTTGATGAAGTCGCGGTGGCCGGGGGCGTCGATGATCGTGAACACAGACTTGGGCGACTCGAACTTCCAGAGCGCGATGTCGATCGTGATGCCGCGCTCGCGCTCAGCCTTCAGCTTGTCCAAGACCCACGCGTACTTGAACGAAGACTTGCCGATTTCAGCCGCCTCCTTCTCGAACTTCTCAATCGTCCGCTTGTCAATGCCTCCGCACTTGTAGATGAGGTGGCCAGTGGCTGTGGACTTGCCGGCATCGACGTGGCCGACCACCACGAGGTTCATGTGCACCTTGTCCTTCCCCATTATGCGTGTTTTACCTTGTGGGATTGAAAAAGCAATAAAAAGCTGTGTAGCAGACCTAGCGTCAGCGAAGAAAAACGTGGGTGGGGCGAAAAAGACATCACGGGGCCCAGCGGCACGCATGTGTAGGCACACACACACACACGGAGAGAGAGGGAGAGACACAAGGAAAGACAGAAAAAACACACCACAGCGCGTTTCTCTCTCCACAGGTTAGCAAAATTCCTAATTACTATTCTTAAAGGCTTCACT
>NW_908703.1:0-1039 GCF_000209065.1 Trypanosoma cruzi | reverse complement strand
CTGGAGCTTTCCAATGACACTGACACTTGTTACTGGCGCACCTTTTCCGTTCCAAAACACCGCTATTTCACGGCTTTTATCGTCGCTCACACTATTGGAATTATCGACATGACGTCTCCGCCAGTCATCCATCGGCGTGCTGCCTAAGTGTTGTATACATAATCTCCCACGACATGTCTCGGAACAATTCCTCCCAACCATTAAAATATGCCGCCAGACACTCAGTGAACGGCCGCACAGTGCTGGCGGTGGTGTGGTGCCCACCCGCCGGAATCATCCGCAGCCCAACCAGCGTCATTGGATTTGACTCCACAAAGAAAAAGCCGTCCACCAGCGGAAGGTTTGTGGCCCACGGTTTGTGCAGCACCCCGTACTTTATTTTACGGATCGTTTTTTCATATTCACTCGGCAGCAAACCCTCATCTCCCTTGGGATGCAATTCAGGGCCAACTACAAAACGCAGGGCTTTGCTTGACGTCCTGTTGGCGGCTCAAACTCCGTGAGTTTCGTCGCCATTGCCTTGACAAAGGCACTCTCCGTGAACGATTTCAAAGCAAACCATCCAAAAAATATGGGCAAAATATTGTCCTTCGACGCCAACATCAGCCTCAAAAGCTATTTTATTCTGCTACACTTGGGAGGCGTTCCAATGTCCGTTCCTCGAGGCAAGCAGACAGCGGTGCATTGAAAAGGATCACACCGCCTGCGTATATTTCCCGAACAACCTTCACAAGCCTGTGGGACGGATCCTCAGAACACCATGGCGACTCACCTCCCCGTGAAAAGTACTCTTTCACAGTTACCTCGTTGATCGATTGCAATGCAAACTCCACCGCTCCACAGCGTCCATTAAACGCCTCCTCATCAAAGACGTGACGTGGAATCGGTCCCAAAAGATACATGTGTTTTTTGACCTCTTTCCAGCATTACGCTTGTTTCTCTTTAGCCCCGCCACGCGTCATCCAGGCGCACACCGCCTTCACATCCACCTCGTCGGGGCAATTCACGATGATTCGCGCGGCTTGCAGTTGCTTCGCCC
>NW_908702.1:0-1039 GCF_000209065.1 Trypanosoma cruzi | reverse complement strand
AGCCCAGGTGAAGACACAAGTACTGGTGGAATGTCCTGCCGAAAATAAGAATTGTGCCTCCCATTCAGAAGTTTTGGCTGTTTCTCAGAGTAAGAAGAAAGTACATGTGAGCCGGCCAACAACAGTTGTGAATGGAAGTGATATTCACATGCTTGCTGGAACCTACAGTTTTGAGGTTACTGAAGGCGTTGATCAGACAGCTGCAGCAGCTAAATGGGGACTTTTGGTGGCGAGCGGCAACGTCAGTACTGAGGGCAGCGATAAAAGAATTTATTGGAACGACGCTTACGTTATCCCGTGGACTTATTTTGAAAAACGACACGAATCCTTGACACGGCTGATTGGCGGCGGCGGATCGGGTATTAAGATGAAGGACGGTACGCTTGTGTTGCCCGTGGAAGGCACGAAGGATGGAAAGGCCGTTTCGCTGATCATATACACAGCCACTGATGGTGGAAATCTGTCGAACGGGATGTCTGCCGATGGCTGCAGTGATCCCTCCGTCGTGGAGTGGAAGGACAAACTCATCATGATGACTGCGTGTGATGATGGCCGCCGCAGGGTGTACGAGTCCGGTGACAAGGGGGATTCGTGGACGGAGGCACTTGGGACACTCTCGCGCGTGTGGGGCAACAACCAAAAGCGACATGAGAGGGGCGTTAGTAGCGGGTTCACCACAGCGATGATTGAGGGCAGGGACGTGGTGCTTGTTACTCTTCCAGTCCACTCCAAAAAAGAGAAAAATGGAAACAACAATGAAAAGGGCGTACACCATCTTTGGCTGACGGACAATACGCACATTGTTGATATTGGGCCGGTATCTGGAGAAGGGGACGATGCTGCCGCCAGCTCCCTGTTGTACAAAAGTGCTGAAGGTGAAGATAAGAAGGAGGGGTTGATTGCACTGTACGAGAAGAGGAAGGACGAAGCATCACTCGATATGGTGTCTGTGCTTCTGACTGAGCAGCTGAAGCGGGTGAAGAAAGTACTGACGACGTGGAGGGAAGTGGACGACCGTGTCTCCCAGCTGTGCCTCACT
>NW_908701.1:0-1039 GCF_000209065.1 Trypanosoma cruzi | reverse complement strand
CCTCTTTGTTGGACCATTGGGAATTTGTGTCTCTGCTGTCTCTACTGTTTCCTCTTCTCGCTCTTCTTCCTCAAGATCATCAACAACAACAACAACGTTTTTTTTTCTACTCTTACCAGCGCGTCTAGCTATACAGTGCCATCTGAGTGCCGAAGAGGTGGTCGAGCAACGACAAAGGTTTCCTGCTGTGAAGCAACTGCCATTGAGAGAACTTTCCGAGGCGAAGGTCCTGTTCAATGCCCAGCCGTTGACGCACAGCCAAGGTGCCTGGACATTCTAGAAGCAGATGGTGCAAGGTTTCCTGCGGGCCGATTGGCGTGCTTGTGGAAGCTGGCTGATCCTGCGGCAGCAGAGATCGCCGCCTGGCACTGCTGTTCCGATGCCGTGTGGCGTCTGGGTTGTGTGCGCAGCGACTTCTGTGCTGTGCGGTGCTTCTCCGTGTGGGGAAAACCATGTCACAGAAATCACATTTGAGCTCGGGAAGCGGTGGAGGATGTTCCGGATGAAATGACCGACAGTGACTGACGAGACCCGAGAATCCCGTCAATGTAGAATCGCAGTGCGGACATTTCTCCTTCCGACGGCGTGTGAGGGTCCGTCTCCTTACTGGAGAGACGTCTTCCTCCCTCGCCGACGGGGGAACAGTGTCCGTCCCCGGTGCAGTCGGATCGTTGTTAGAGCGCATATATGCAGACTGTTCCGGTGAGATGTTGCAGAAACGGCATTAGTTTGTGCAATCTCTCACGGCCCAGTATAGTCGGCCCCAGAGCTCAGATTCCCCGCACCTTGCCCTTGCGAGGTGAACCAGTTCCTGACGGTGAAGAACTTCCTGAGTGGTCAGGTCCTTACCGCTGAGATCTGATGGCCTTGTGCCGCAAAGCAAGTAGCGATGAGTGTCTTGACGAATGGTACTACGCCACTTGTTGGTGAGCTGCGTAGTAAAACATGTCAGCAGATCCGTATGCCATAAAGGTGCGATTCCTTGCTCCGTGTATTGTCCGGTTGCCATAGTGTGAGTCGCATACTGATCTGCAAGCTC
>NW_908700.1:0-1039 GCF_000209065.1 Trypanosoma cruzi | reverse complement strand
GGCGTGGCATGGTCCTCTTTGCAGCGGTGGAAGCGTGCGTAACAGAATTAAGAAGTTGATCGAACGTGTTGCCCAGCAAGCGCACTGGGCGTGACTGAATACGCAGGTTCCCGCTAACAAGATGGAGATCGACCATGTCCTCGTCAGACCGTGTGTGTGTGAAGAGATGTGGAATAGAGCAGCTTCGCTCTTAGCGACGTTGATTTTTAGGCTGTGCTCGGCAGCCCATGTGGCCACAAGAGACAAGAGCGGTCGCATTGCCGCAGCACAGGCATGGATGTCTGCACATGAGGCAACAAGCGTGTGTTCGTCAGCGTACATGAAAGCGGAGGCAGAATAGATGCTGCCCAGGCGGCGCAGCAGACCATCCACACAGCAGAGGAAGAGTTGGGGTCGCGGGACGCTGCCTTGCGGTGCTCCAGCTGAGGCGAGTTGTTTCCGGGAGTGCTGTTCACGAGTGCATACCCCAACATAGCGGCCCCGCAGGTGGTTGTGCAGCCAGCGTTTGGTTCGAGGCCAGGGCGCGGAAGTCTGTCAAGCATGCAGAATAACTTCCCATGGTCAGTGGTGTCGAACGCAGTCGGAAAATCAATCGAGACCACAAGCGATGGCGACGAGGGCGTCGTGTGGGGGCGTCGTCTCCAGGGCGCTCATGCTCCACAATGCCAAACTCATTCAATCCACGAGTAATTTGTCGATAACAAGTGCCACCACGTCCGACGTAGAACGCGGAGGTGCAAATCCGAAATTGACGTGGGTGGTGCGGCAATAACGCTGACAGACGGCGGTGAATCATTCCTTCGGCTAACTTTAGTAAAACAGAGAACAGCGTGATGGGTCTGTAACTCTCTGGGCGGCATGGATCCTTCCCAGGCTTGGGGATAGGAATAGCATCTCCCATTTTCCAGGAGCCAGGCAAGCTGCCATTTGCGAAGGAGTTGTGGATCATCGTTCTAATTGTGCCACGCGCAACGGGCACGAGACGGTGCAGGAATTCATTCAACATGTCGTCGGGGCCAGGGGCTGAGCCAAGCAAAGA
>NW_908699.1:0-1039 GCF_000209065.1 Trypanosoma cruzi | reverse complement strand
CGAGTCCCTGCCAGTCAGCGACCCAGGGAGAGAGTCACAGTCACGTCCGAGCACGCATTGTACTTTGTCCCAGACGATGTTTCGTGAAAGTACAAAGAAACAACAGGGCAAACGTCCTTTTCCGCAGGATACCCCTTGTTTTCAACGATGTTTGCGGTGCACGTCCCGACGTGACGGCGGTCAGAGGTGCAGCGAAGTGTCTCATTGTCATTAGCATCGCAGAACATGTGAGGATACCTGGCGGGGAGATCTGTCATTTCACTGCACTTCTTCTCCAGGAAGTCGCAGCCACTGCGGTGGCCCCAGCTCATCGGCTCCGCCATGCTCCAATTCACGCGGTAGTACCCCATATCCGCGAACACCGCCATCGTCAGAGCCGTGTAGTAGCCGGCACCGACTGTGGGAGCCATCAGCTCGTCCCGCGCGTGGCGTTCCTTCCAGTGAGGGATCTTTCTTGCCGATGCACCATCTTCGTCCTCCAGCTCCATTCCCTCGAGAGTCTTACAACCAAAGTGGGCTCGCGTCTTCGCCTTAACGTGATTCCCCGCCACCATCCAACGACTCCTCCCACGCACAATGTATTCAGAGTTCAACATGCCCTTTTCTTCCATATTCCTTTGGCTGAACCCAAGAGCATGTGCAAGTTCGTGTGCGGCAACGCGAACGCTCCACGCCGTGTCAGTCATGTAATTTGGATCAAAGTTCATGGCGCCAATAGAGGGACGAGAATCATCCCATGTGATACACGTGGCCGCCCAAACAGCCCTGCTTTTAGTACCTGATGGCCTAGCAGCGGCGTAGATGATAAAGTCAGCATCAGGCACACCGTCTCTTATGTGCTCACTAGGAGGATTAAAGTGGTTACACGGTTCATTCAGACCCCTCGGAACCGTTATTTTATCAGCAGTGGGTTTCACAAGTAGCCGCTCAGCGTGCAGTTTGACAGCACCGGGGATAATCTTTTGAGTGTACAATTGTTTCTTTTCCTGCGAAATATGTCTCTTGCTTCGCAGTCTACCTTTTCCCCCAGACGGTTTCG
>NW_908698.1:0-1039 GCF_000209065.1 Trypanosoma cruzi | reverse complement strand
CACACTGATCGCACCTCCGCCGCAGACTGCACGGCCCAGGCCGAGGCCATTCGCTGCTCGGCGCCGTGCGACCAACGAGCCGGACTCAGAGTTATTCTCCGGCACTTCCACGAGCAGTACAGCACCGGAGCACGAAGGGGGCGTCCCCGTGAATATGACGATCTGGCTGCATCCACCCCGTTCCAGCGCACGACCTGTGGATTCGTTGCCCACACAAAAGCGAGAATGACATCCCATTCACGCGCACACGCACGCTCCGGAACACAGCCGGAGCCGGCACCAGGGACCACAGCACTCCATGGATGCCCTTACTTCGACAGGGGGGCGGGCAATGCCGGGGATTGACCACCCACACCCGGCACAAACACCCGACAGCAAGAAAGTCGTGACACCAAAAATGGAGATTAAATAACCACGCGCTGCAAGGCTCGAACCTCAGCATGAAGAACATCAAACCCATAGAGAAACCCCGTCTCCGCGCAGGAGAATGCCACCGAGAAACAGTGTACCGTGTGTCTAAAATGGCAAGCACACATGCGTTGATTAACGTCACGCTGTCGCCGATTTCCACGAAGGCAGAGGCGTCAGGCCGCGGAGAAGGCGCACGTTTCGCGGCGACGACAGATCAATGGGATCACCACCGGCTGAGCTTCGCCGTCCAGCATGCGTGTTTCAGTGCCACAGCAATGGCTGACTGACCCGCTGCCGCACGGCACGCCACGGGCATGCACCGGACATTGTGAACACCGGCCGATGTGAACTGTGCGAAGAGGCAAGTCTGTCTTTACTCCGCTGCGGCTCCTACTTTGGGTGCCGAGGCTCTCTTTTACATCTCCGATCGTTGGGCGGACGTGCTCTGCGATGGTTGCTGGCGTGTGGGCCTTTGTATTTATTTGAGCTGACACGAGGAATAATAACAATATATATCAACAGCGCTGAATAGATATTAATACCGATATCTACATGCCTATCTATATACATATGCAGCCAATAAAATAGTAATTTAATAAACCGAGAAACCAAGCAATCTGCCAAATTG
>NW_908697.1:0-1039 GCF_000209065.1 Trypanosoma cruzi | reverse complement strand
AACGAGGGACGTTGGCTGACGTTCCGTGCTGAAATGATGACGCGGCTGCACGATGGTCTTCTCCGGCGATGACAGTCGCTGTGTTCTCGGCACACACATCCACACACTCTTCCTTGTTTCTCTGCGGGAGTGATTGCGGCAGCAGCGTGATCTGTGGCAGCGGCTGTTGGTGCTGCGGAGAATGAGGCGTCGAGGAACAAGAGGGTGGACCTGCTGGACGCGATCACGATGGCGGATGAAAGCCGTTTCGTTGCCCTAGCTTCGTACATTGCTAAGAATGCGCGGTGTCTCTGCCTGACGGGATGCCTGCACTCGGCACCCTTCGAGGCATTGTGTTGTTTCATTCAGGGTGATGTCACAATTATCATGGCAGCACCTTCCCTCAACGGCTTTGAGTGTGACAATACGAATGACGGCAAAGAGAGCGATGAGGGTTATGGTGACGACTTGCACCGAGGGGCGGATTATTTGCGTGTCTTGGTACACGAATCCCAGGAGGGTTTGAATGCCGTCCCCACAATTCCCGGCCTTGAGGAAATGTTGGCCTTCGCGCTGTCACCCACCGTAATTAGTGCCCCATGCGTTGAGGCTGATCCATTTACCGTGGAGTTCACGCAGCAGCTCTCGAGTGGTTGTGCTGCTGGTCCCGCGTTGGCCCTTTCGCATGTATCTCAGCGTTGCCTGGCGGATGATTTGATGTCTGTTTTGTTCAGGCCGCCGCCTCGACTTTTCTTTTGGTGCCCAATAAGAAACACTTTGCGTTGCGGTGGGTATTTATTTGCGTGGCCGTCGACGCACGTGACGATGCTCAACGGGTGTGTCTTTTGTTTGGCGGGCACGAGGGAGACTTCGGTGTGTGCCGACAGCACCGCGAAAGTCTTTGTCGACGGATCGAGGCGAAAATAAGGGAGGTCTGTCCGCTGCATCTCTCAAGGTAGCTGCGGGGCACTCCGGACGCACAGAGTGGACGGATGGATGCCGCGCAGCTGGGGAGACCAGTTTTCTTCTTCACCCTTCGTTGCCGGGGGGAATCGAGAAT
>NW_908696.1:0-1039 GCF_000209065.1 Trypanosoma cruzi | reverse complement strand
CAGCAAAACCAGGGAAATTTCACCCCTTTACCCTGCCATCTCAAGCCGCATACGCCGGCACCATATCCAGCAGGGAGGAAAATCGATATTTATCCATCGTCTGTGTGTGTGTGTGTATGCATGTGTGGGTGAATGCGTTCAACACCAAACAACACCCAAATCACACGAAAAGCGAGAAGTTTGCACTCAACGAGACGCACTGAGCAGCCAAAAGGAGACAACAGAAAAATGCTACCGCCTGCTGAACACACTCGAATCCGCTCCTTCCTCTTCCTCATCCTCCTCCTCCACTTCCTCGTCGGCCTCGGAAGTGACCGCAGGGCCTTCTTGTTTGGCACAGCCCTTTTCGTGAATTGCCGGCGCAAGACTTGCCAAAATTTCTTCAAAACTGCGGCCCGTTGATCCGCCACGCAGAAATTGACCCTGTTGCCCGTCGCCGCTGCTCGCCTTGTAAAGTTGACGGCCGGCGCCGGTTTCCCCGCTCTGGTCAGTCGCGGCGGTCTTTGGTACCGCTCCGACGTCATGCACGACGCCCGTGCCGTCCGCATTGGCATATGTTCCACTGACAAGATTCCTCAGCCACACACGCGTCGTTGCCGCATCGTACGCCCCGGAACCTGCGGATCCTCTCGCTGCCGCACCGTCATCTGTGGCATCAGCTGTGGCGTCCTTCTCAGCATCCAACTCCTCGGTGTTGCAGCTTTCGGCATCACCGAGATCGCGGGAACGCTGCCACCGCTTCTTGTGTTTCTCCGCCTCCGCACGTATGGGGTCAAACTCCTCCACGGGCCTGGAAATGTCCAGAAGAAGATTGTTGTCCTCCACTGGATCTCCCTCCTGGCGTTTTCGCTCTGTCAGACACTCGCCACCGCCAATAGCACGACCCATCTCAAGAGCATCCACATCCCCGGGCTGTCCCGAGCCCCACAGCTTTATTCTCCTCGCCAGGCGACGGTAGCTGTAATTGCGGCAGTAGAGAGTCAACAAGTATACCAGAAATACAACGGGGAAGATGAGTAGAAGAAGCAATAAAAGAAGA
>NW_908695.1:0-1039 GCF_000209065.1 Trypanosoma cruzi | reverse complement strand
CGCCGCACAAACGGTCGGGAAGGGCACCAGATGGAGCCATTTACATGGCTGCCCGCGGAGCGGTATTTCTATCCGCTGCTGAATTCCATCGGCGCTTATCAGCGCTATACATACCGTTTGCGTGCCGTATGTGACGCGCAACGACAAAAGCTACTGCTAAGCGGAGACATTGAGCAGAACCCAGGCCCCATAGCAGTACTCCAGATGAACGTTTCTTGCCTCACGCCGTCAAAACTCGCAACATTAATGGCGCAAGGAGCAGACATAATAGCCATCCAGGAGAATTGGAAGTCGTCAGAGCAGATCGACAGCATGCACACTGGAGATTATGTGCTCTATGCACAGTCGCGCATCGGCAAGGGAGGCGGTGTGGCGGTGCTGGTGCGGAAAACTCTCCGCTCCAAGCGTATACCTCTCACCATCCCTCAGCATGACACCAGCCTTGAAGTGGTGGTGGTCCAGGTTGCTCTGGACCAGAACCGTGATCTTATCGTAGCGAGTGCCTATATGAGACCACCACCGCAAGTAACGCAATCCTTCAGGCGGTTAGTAAACTGCCTTCCAGCCTCGTCGCCGCTCCTGCCATGTGGGGATTTCAACATGCATCACCCACAGTGGGAGCCATTCTTGGAGACTTCTCCAAGCGAGGTTGCTGCAGAATTTTTAGAACTGTGCACGGATGCGGGACTCACCTTGGTTAACACCCCTGGTGAGATCACGTATGCCCGTGGCACAAGAGAACGATCCTGTATCGATCTGACATGGTCAAAGCACTTGACTGTGTCGGATTGGTCAGCTTCCGTGTCGCCGCTTAGTGATCATTATATGCTGACATTTACGCTGCATCAGGCATTTAAGGATACCATACCTTCGGCACCCCCTTCGGCACCTAAGTTTTTCTACAGTTGGGGGGAAGTGCAAGTGGGATTTATTCATCAAGGACTTCGACGCACAACTTCCGGCATATGACTATAAAAGGCAGTCCACCGGCATTAAGGCTTTCACGAGAGCGCTTATAACTTCGTATCGACGGCATTGC
>NW_908694.1:0-1039 GCF_000209065.1 Trypanosoma cruzi | reverse complement strand
TTGTTTGGCGTTCAGTGTGTGACCACGCAAACAGACATTGAAAGAGAGTGCCTCTGACCACCACCATTCATAATTCGAAACAAAAACATAGACCACAGCGTGTGGTGCAGCAGCCGCTCGAAAACGATCATCCGAGTGCAGCACCGTTGTGGGCAGGATCTCGCGAAATTCCTCCAAGCAGCGGATAGTTCCGGGTTGTTTGGCGTTCAGTGTGTGAACACGCAAACAGACAGTGAAAGAGAGTGTCTCTGACCACCACCATTCATAATTCGAAACAAAAATTTAGACCACAACGTGTGGTGCAGCAGCCGCTCGAAAACGATCCGCCGAGTGCAGCACCGTTGTGGGCAGGATCTCGCGAAATTCCTCCAAGCAGCGGATAGTTCCGGGTTGTTTGGCGTCCAGTGTGTGAACACGCAAACAGACAGTGAAAGAGAGTGTCTCTGACCACCACCATTCATAATTCGAAACAAAAATTTAGACCACAACGTGTGGTGCAGCAGCCGCTCGAAAACGATCCGCCGAGTGCAGCACCGTTGTGGGCAGGATCTCGCGAAATTCCTCCAAGCAGCGGATAGTTCCGGGTTGTTTGGCGTCCAGTGTGTGAACACGCAAACAGACATTGAAAGAGAGTGTCTCTGACCACCACCATTCATAATTCGAAACAAAAATTTAGACCACAGCGTGTGGTGCAGCAGCCGCTCGAAAACGATCCGCCGAGTGCAGCACCGTTGTGGGCAGGATCTCGCGAAATTCCTCCAAGCAGCGGATAGTTCCGGGTTGTTTGGTGTTCAGTGTGTGAACACGCAAACAGACAGTGAAAGAGAGTGCCTCTGACCACCACCATTCATAATTCGAAACAAAAATTTAGACCACAACGTGTGGTGCAGCAGCCGCTCGAAAACGTTCCGCCGAGTGCAGCACCGTTGTGGGCAGGAGCTCGCGAAATTCCTCCAAGCAGCGGATAGTTCCGGGTTGTTTGGCGTTCAGTGTGTGAACACGCAAACAGACAGTGAAAGAGAGTGTCTCTGACCACCAC
>NW_908693.1:0-1039 GCF_000209065.1 Trypanosoma cruzi | reverse complement strand
GGGCTACCACCATCAGCCGTTGCAGCCGATATGTTTTCAAAGAGAAACAAAAACTGCTCTGCAACAGCCCGTGTAAGCCGCGCTACAACCTCGAGGAAGTTCACATCCTCCTCCGTCTTGGGTGGCACTTGCAGCAAACTAACAATACGCGGAAGGGCATCCACAATGTTGAGTGTACGCAGTGACTCCAGCTTTGCAACCGGTAATTGTTTCTTCTCCACAAGACTGAATATGCATTCACATGCCGCACCCCGCACAGCCGGGGCTGTGACGAGAAAGTAAAGCAAATTGATCCACTCGGCGGTTATAAAGAGGGTAAAATCCACCCACTCAATGTACGTCTGCACAACCGTAAGACAAAGTTTGGCAATTTCCGGTGCCCGAATACGACAGTCACATAATATGACATACCATGTCGTCACAGCACGTGGCATGACATTTTCACGCATAGCATCCTTCAGCTCCATATCTCGTGCCCGTAATTCCCGACAACGGTTTGTTTGTGCCCGTACCGACACGACACGCTCGTCAATGTACTCAAATAACCGCAGCACGTATACCGTTACGGCATCGCCAACATGCGGTAGAATTCCACGACGCTCAAAAAGCTCAAAGGCATCATCAAAGAATAACGTCCAACGAGATGGAAAAAATTCCTGAAGCCCCGCAACCATCAGTTGGGCGTGCTTGTTGGCAAGGAAGTCCATCGGCTGTCGCTGCAAGGTAGAAGAGGAAAAAAAATACCGGTAGATAAACGAAAAAAGTGTGCAGTAGAGTTCCTCCGCCTGGGCGTCGTTGATACTGCCCGCAATAGCCGGAAGGTGATGCATAATCGTGTTAAAGGCCCAAAAGCAACGAAGATCATGCACCGGTTCGTTGCTAATGATGTGGAAGGACAAATTCAGGCCGTCCGCGGTGGCACGCAGAGACATGAGATATCGCTCCGCTTCCAGTCGCTCCTGCGGCGTCACATCTGGGATGCACATGTGGGCCAACTCCATCGCCCGTGTAAAGTAATTCGTTGAAAGCGGCGATGTCA
>NW_908692.1:0-1039 GCF_000209065.1 Trypanosoma cruzi | reverse complement strand
TGGGTCGAGTTGGTGCGTGGTGGGACCCCCAATTTTTACTTTTGCGTGCCGAACCTGCGGCCGAGCTGCTGGCACTCCTCCGCTACGCCTGGCCCCATCTGCGTGTGCGTCGGCTGGGCTTCATGTACCTGCAGGGAGTTTCCTTTGGTGACAGGGAGTATGCGCAGGCACAACGCGTGATGTCGGAGAGGAACCTTACGTTCAGCGGTGTCTTCAGTGTGGAGAGCTCTGTGACTGGTGGTGCGAGGAAGGAAGTGTTTGACGCCGCGTGGGAGGCGTTTGCTGACACTCGGCCGCAGGCCGTGATTGTGTTTGGGTCACCGATAACTGATACCGTGGAATTTTTTAGGAGGATGCTGACGGACAGGCGCACTGCTGGCGCATATCTGCTTGCTCCCTCGTTGCTGCAGGAACTTGTTTTGAGGGTGTGGCGTGCTGCTGTGGCTGGCGGTGTTGAGTTTGTGCCTGGGCAGGTGATCACGACGGGGACGAACCCGCTGGCGAAGGACACACAGTACGAGGCCATCCAGCGCTTCCAGGAGGTGATGCGGGCATATCTGACGCACAGTGGGCAAAAGGACTATGCCGACAAGGACCATTTTCTGAAGGATGACGGCGACGGTGAGATGATGGTTGCTGGGTGGATTGCTGGCGAGGTGCTCTCACAGGCGCTGGGCAGTCGTGAGTGGGTGAAGGACCGCAAGTCGTTCTTGGCGTCTCTGTACAACCAACGCCGGTATATGGTTGACGACATTGTGATTGGCGACTACGGTGGCGAGTGCAAAGCGGGGGCTGCGTCGCAGGGTGCCGCCTGCCGCTGCAATCAGGGCGGCCGGACTGTGTACATAAAGAAGTTTGTGGAGAGTTTCCGTGCGGTTTATGCGGATTGGGGGACTTTGGTGGTTCCATTGTCGGAGTGCGAGGCGTCGGGTTTGATGTTGCGAGGCACGCTTAACGGGGTCGGCTTTATGCTTGTGGACATTCCACCGGTGTCAAAAGTTATTTCTGAATTAAGGAAGGGCTTCTATGGCGGAAGAAT
>NW_908691.1:0-1039 GCF_000209065.1 Trypanosoma cruzi | reverse complement strand
ACCTTGCCTCCTTGCGGCGGTGTTGGCTGTCGACAGACAGCGAGGAGGAAATGGGGGCGGGAGTTGCGGTCGGAGCGCACGTGAACAATCCCCGTGAGGATCTGCATCGTACGGTTAGGGCGTTTCAGCGAAAAGGCTCCCATCTGAGGCGATGGGCCAAAGATAACCCTGGCGGTGCGTATGACGATAGCAACAACAACAGTAACGGCAGTCCATGGAACCTCAGCAATACTCAGCGGCTCTTAAATGCGATGGCGGTTGTAGCGCATATTGAGTCGTACCTAGAGTCTGCAATGCCATCCTGTGACAGAAGCACTTTGTGCCACCACGACGATTATGTTAATGGCGGTGGGTGTGGTATTGGTGGCGCCTCCAGACTGCCATTCACGCCAGCGCAGCGAGATCACTTGATTGAGATGCTCGCCCTTCTTATGTATCCCTGCAAGGAAAACTTTTCTAGTGAGGGAAGGCGCATCGCTACTCACTGGTTGTGGGTAAATTTGGCGGCGGAAACAAACACCGCATTGTTCAATGGGCCATCGGGGTTGTTGTTCCATGACTTTCTTGCCTCCCTTGCACACTGGCTGGTTCTGCAGGTCGTACCGGCCCTGATGACGCTTGTGAGTGCAGCCTCCTGCAGTGGTTATGTGGATACCTCATCGCCACCGGATCGCGCACTTCGATTAGGGTTTCATCGCGCTGAGGAGTCCGTTGCAGACGTGGCTGATGTGTTACGTGCACCAACCGTTAAATCAACATCATCATCATCATCATCATCAGCAGCAGCAGCAGCAGCGGATCTTGCGGCCCGACGCAACGTTTTGTTGGGGATCACAGTGTCGGATTGGTTGCGGTGGTTACGGCAGTATCACGCAAGGAATGGTAACGGGAATATAGATGGTGGTCGTGAAACTACGTGTCGTTTGCAGTTCTTCTCATCACTCTCTTCAACAGGTGCGAGGCTGCTGGATGTTTTTGATTCTCTCGAGTTGTTTAGTCCCAATTCGACAAGAAGTCCAACAGGAAGTGGAATCTGGCC
>NW_908690.1:0-1039 GCF_000209065.1 Trypanosoma cruzi | reverse complement strand
AGCGCTCTGTTGACTTTTATCTTCAGCCATTCGACACGTGACAACTCGTCTGCTGCATCGCAACACGCCATACGGCTTTCATGTGGAGCCGCATCCGTACTACTCGAAGGACATGCTACCTGCTGCACAGACACCATTTAACCCGAGTACGGCTCTCTGCACACAGTGGGTGAACACCTCCTTTCACCCAGACTCGCGTGCTGGGCACACTCGTGTGCCGCTCATGAATCTGAAGTGGGCCCCCAATGGTCGTCGCCTTCTGTGCTCTACCGGTCGTGGTGAGTTTCTCCTTTTTAATGGGCACTCATTTGGCGTGGAGGTTAAGACCGTAGCCCACGAAGATCACCGGCCTTGTCGGGCCATAACGTGGGGAAACAACAGTGATTTGATCATAAGTGGTGACGACGCGGGTATCATAAAACTTTGGCTGTCAAATTTTGTTCTTGTAGCGGTGTATAATTCACATCATCGCGCTGTACGGGAGGTCACATGGGCGCCATTGGAAGGTAAGTTTTGTACATGCGGACAAGATGGTTCTGCGCGTGTGTGGGACACAAATGCGGTGGGCACTGACCCGCAGCAGGCGAGAGAGGAGGTGAAGTTAGAGGGCCATGGCGGTGATGTGGTTACAGTCGACTGGCATCCGTTTTATTCACTTATCCTTACGGGAAGCCAAGACCGTGATTGCCGATTGTGGGATCCACGTACGGCTTCACGTGGAAGCATTGCCGCTTTGCAGGGTCACGCGCAATCGGTTAACTGTGTGCGGTGGAATCCAAACGGGACAACGCTGCTTTCTGCGTCGAAGGACTGCACCGTAAAACTCTGGGACATCCGCATGGTTCAAGAAATTGCCTCATATGAGGCTCATTCAAAGTCTGTGGAACGAGTGGAGTGGCACCCGCATGTGCCAGACCTATTTGTTAGTGCAGGGGCTGACGGAAGCCTCATGTACTGGCTGGTTGATGCATACGAGGTCACTCAGGGCCAAGGTGGGTTTTTGCACATTATCCACGAAACGGCAATGGTGAAAACGCCC
>NW_908689.1:0-1039 GCF_000209065.1 Trypanosoma cruzi | reverse complement strand
TCATTATTGGCGATTCCTGTACGGGTTTATATATATATATATATATATATTTATATATATATATATTCTGTGAATATAAACGCTTATTAGGATAGATTGGAGAGGAGCATTAAAAAGGGGGGAGAGAAACAAGAAGGAATAGGAAGCAAATGGGGAATCTAGTGGCCAGGCTGAGGGAACTTTTCTCGAGCGAGAGGAAGCTTGAGATGTGTCTTGTTGGCCTGGAAAACAGTGGCAAGACGACACTGTTGAATGTGCTGTCGGTGGGGCACCCGATTGAGACGTTTCCCACCGTAGGGCTTAATGTGAAGATGGTGCGGAAGCAGGGGGTGCAGCTGAAAGTGTGGGACCTTGGCGGACAGGAGCGGTTCCGCAGCGAGTGGGGACGCTACACGCAGGGCTGCGATTGCATAATCTATTGCGTGGACTCAAGTGACTTCCAGCGCACCGAACTTGCGAAGCGCGAGCTCCACAAACTTTTGGAGGACAAGGCGTTGCATGGCCTTCCCATGCTGGTGTGCCTAAACAAGATTGACTTGGAGCCTCACATGAGTAAAGAGGAGTGCGTGGAGTTTCTGAACCTACAGGCCCTTCGCGATAATCCATGGCTTGTTATTCCTATATCCGCACTGCGCCAAATCAACATCAACGAGGTTGTGGATTGGCTGGTGAAGAATTCTCATAGTTGATCCACGCAGTGAAATTTGCTCAGTGCTTTTTATCATCACTATCGTAGCAACGTTTCCTTTTATTTTTTATTATTTTTTATTTTTTATTTTTATTTCTGCGCTCATATGCGTCGTGTAAGGCAGCTCGAAGAGCCTGTATAGAGACGCAGCCATTGCGTGAAGCTGAGAAAGAAGAACGGCGGCGGAGAAGGCATAAAGGGAGAGAATGAGAACGAACACAGTTTATTGTGAGGAATTAGCAGAGGAACGCAAAAATCAAAAAAAAAAAAAAAAGGGGGGCGGGGGGGGAGGGGGGGAAATGGAAAAAAAGAAGAGCAACAACGAAGAGATATATTTCATGAGAGGATGTT
>NW_908688.1:0-1039 GCF_000209065.1 Trypanosoma cruzi | reverse complement strand
GGGGCAGTTACTGCCGCCGAGTCACTGAGCAGCGCAGAACCGACAGTCACGTCAAGCGGCCTTGCCTCCGTCGTCAACTCGTCCGTTGCCATGAGCGCAGTCGCATCCCTGTCCGCGGGGGCAGTTACTGCCGCCGAGTCACTGAGCAGCGCGGAACCGACAGTCACGTCAAGCGGCCTCGCCTCCGTCGTCAACTCGTCCGTTGCCATGAGCGCAGTCGCATCCCTGTCCGCGGGGGCAGTTACTGCCGCCGAGTCACTGAGCAGCGCAGAACCGACAGTCACGTCAAGCGGCCTCGCCTCCGTCGTCAACTCGTCCGTTGCCATGAGCGCAGTCGCATCCCTGTCCGCGGGGGCAGTTACTGCCGCCGAGTCACTGAGCAGCGCGGAACCGACAGTCACGTCAAGCGGCCTCGCCTCCGTCGTCAACTCGTCCGTTGCCATGAGCGCAGTCGCATCCCTGTCCGCGGGGACAGTTACTGCTGCCGAGTCACTGAGCAGCGCAGAACCGACAGTCACGTCAAGCGGCCTCGCCTCCGTCGTCAACTCGTCCGTTGCCATGAGCGCAGTCGCATCCCTGTCCGCGGGGGCAGTTACTGCCGCCGAGTCACTGAGCAGCGCAGAACCGACAGTCACGTCAAGCGGCCTCGCCTCCGTCGTCAACTCGTCCGTTGCCATGAGCGCAGTCGCATCCCTGTCCGCGGGGGCAGTTACTGCTGCCGAGTCACTGAGCAGCGCGGAACCGACAGTCACGTCAAGCGGCCTCGCCTCCGTCGTCAACTCGTCCGTTGCCATGAGCGCAGTCGCATCCCTGTCCGCGGGGACAGTTACTGCCGCCGAGTCACTGAGCAGCGCAGAACCGACAGTCACGTCAAGCGGCCTCGCCTCCGTCGTCAACTCGTCCGTTGCCATGAGCGCAGTCGCATCCCTGTCCGCGGGGGCAGTTACTGCCGCCGAGTCACTGAGCAGCGCGGAACCGACAGTCACGTCAAGCGGCCTCGCCTCCGTCGTCAACTCGTCCGTTGCCATGAGCGCAGTCG
>NW_908687.1:0-1039 GCF_000209065.1 Trypanosoma cruzi | reverse complement strand
CGAGCTCTTGCCCACACGGGGTGCTGCACTCGGCTGATCGTTTTCGAGCGGTCGCTGCATCACACGTTGTGGTCCAAATTTTTGTTTCCGATTGTGAATGGTGGGAGTCAGAGGCACTCTCCGTCAATATCTGTTTGCGTGTTCATACACTGGACACCAAACAACCCTGAATTATCCGCTGCTTGGAGGAATTTCGCGAGCTCTTGCCCACACGGGTGCTGCACTCGGCTGATCGTTTTCGAGCGGCCGCTGCATCACACGTTGTGGTCCAAATTTTTGTTTCCGATTGTGAATGGTGGGAGTCAGAGACACTCTCTGTCAATATCTGTTTGCGTGTTCATACACTGGACACCAAACAACCCTGAATTATCCGCTGCTTGGAGGAATTTCGCGAGCTCTTGCCCACACGGGTGCTGCACTCGGCTAATCGTTTTCGAGCGGCTGCTGCATCACACGTTGTGGTCCAAGTTTTTGTTTCCGATTGTGAATGGTGGGAGTCAGAGACACTCTCTGTCAATATCTGTTTGCGTGTTCATACACTGGACACCAAACAACCCTGAATTATCCGCTGCTTGGAGGAATTTCGCGAGCTCTTGCCCACACGGGTGCTGCACTCGGCTGATCGTTTTCGAGCGGCTGCTGCATCACACGTTGTGGTCCAAATTTTTGTTTCCGATTGTGAATGGTGGGAGTCAGAGACACTCTCTGTCAATATCTGTTTGCGTGTTCACACACTGGACACCAAACAACCCTGAACTATCCGCTGCTTGGAGGAATTTCGCGAGCTCTTGCCCACAAGGGTGCTGCACTCGGCTGATCGTTTTCGAGCGGCTGCTGCATCACACGTTGTGGTCCAAATTTTTGTTTCCGATTGTGAATGGTGGGAGTCAGAGACACTCTCTGTCAATATCTGTTTGCGTGTTCATACACTGGACACAAACAACCCTGAATTATCCGCTGCTTGGAGGAATTTCGCGAGCTCTTGCCCACACGGGTGCTGCACTCGGCTGATCGTTTTCGAGCGGCTGCTGCATCACAC
>NW_908685.1:0-1039 GCF_000209065.1 Trypanosoma cruzi | reverse complement strand
CAGAGAGTGTCTCCTGACCACCACCATTCATAATTCAAAACAAAAATTTAGACCACAACGTGCGGTGCAGCAGCCACTCGAAAACGATCCGCCGAGTGCAGCACCCATGTGGGCAAGATCTCGCGAAACTCCTCCAAGCAGCGGATGGTTCAGGGTTGTTTGGTGTCCAGTGTGTGAACACGCAAACAGACATTGACAGAGAGTGCCTCTGACCACCACCATTCATAATTCGAAACAAAAATTTAGACCACAACGTGCGGTGCAGCGGCCGCTCGAAAACGATCCGCCGAGTGCAGCACCCCTGTGGGCAAGATCTCGCGAAACTCCTCCAAGCAGCGGATAGTTCAGGGTTGTTTGGCGTCCAGTGTGTGAACACGCAAACAGACATTGAAAGAGAGTGTCTCTGACCACCACCATTCATAATTCGAAACAAAAATTTAGACCACAACGTGCGGTGCAGCGGCCGCTCGAAAACGATCCGGCGAGTGCAGCACCCATGTGAGCAAGATCTCGCGACATTCCTCCAAGCAGCGGATGGTTCAGGGTTGTTTGGCGTCCAGTGTGTGAACACGCAAACAGACATTGAAAGAGAGTGTCTCTGACCACCACCATTCATAATTCGAAACAAAAATTTAGACCACAACGTGCGGTGCAGCGGCCGCTCGAAAACGATCCGGCGAGTGCAGCACCCCTGTGGGCAAGATCTCGCGAAACTCCTCCAAGCAGCGGATAGTTCAGGGTTGTTTGGTGTCCAGTGTGTGAACACGCAAACAGACATTGACAGAGAGTGCCTCTGACCACCACCATTCATAATTCGAAACAAAAATTTAGACCACAGCGTGTGGTGCAGCATCCACTCGAAAACGATCCGCCGACTGCAGCACCCTTGTGGGCAAGATCTCGCGACATTCCTCAAGCAGCGGATGGTTCAGGGGTTGTTGGGCGTCAGTGTGTGAACACGCAAACAGACATTGAAAGAGAGTGTCTCTGACCACACCATTCATAATTCGAAACAAAATTTAGACCACAACGTGCGGTG
>NW_908684.1:0-1039 GCF_000209065.1 Trypanosoma cruzi | reverse complement strand
TTTTGTGTACGTGGGCGGTGTGTTGATTTTTTTGTACCATTACTCTTTCGCAAACATTTGTAGCGGTGTTCTTTAGAGATTTATTATTCAAGTGTTTTTGGCTCTCCTTAGGCTAAAAGACGAAATAATAATAATGAGTCGTGCGCGTGCGCACGATACTCAAAGTGCATGTCTCATCCGAGATGAAGCAACTCCTACGGCGTCAAAAAATACATGAATTAGCGCAACTTGCAGCTATGGTGCTTCAGGAGCGTTGCAGTCAACAACGCCACTTGGAGTATGTGTGTAATACAAGTTTTAGCAGCAGCCAGATTCCGCAGATATCTGTGTTTGACTATATTCGCCGTATTGCCAAGTACTCCTACTGCTCACCAGAGTGCTTCGTGCTGAGTATTATTTACATTGATCGGTACTTATTCGCGACGAAATTCCCACTGACGTTTCGTAATGTTCATCGACTGATGATAACTGCGGTGATAGTGAGCGCAAAGCTTAGGGATGACACCCACTACAGTAACACGTACTATGCGAGCCTTGGTGGCATCAGTACCGCGGAGTTGAACGGGCTGGAACTTGAATTTTTAAAGACAATTGATTGGATGACTTGGGTGGAGCCGAGTCAGTTTGAGGAATACCGTGCAGGGTTGCAAACGCGATATTTGGAATGCCAGCTTTTCTCCGTGGCGGTTGAGAACTCGGAGTATGGCACTAGTACCACGGGTGGAGAGCGGGACACCCCACAGTGATGAAGGGTGTTCCCCTCTCTTCTTTTTACTTTTTATTTATTTATTTTTGTTCGTTTTTTACTACATGCGCTTTTTATGTCATGTTACTGCAACTTTTCATGCATTCGCTCGGGCCCGTGCAGGGGGCCTTCAAACGCCGCATCATTTAATGCCCAGAGGATAATATTTCCCTTTGTGTATTCTGAACGGAACGGATGTGCGTATGTGTTTATGGGAGCTTGTACTTTTAAGTCTGGTAAACGAGGTGATAGGAAGCTTGTTTGGTATTTGTGTCTGTGTGTTTCCCTTTTTTG
>NW_908683.1:0-1039 GCF_000209065.1 Trypanosoma cruzi | reverse complement strand
CCTCCGCACACACGGCATCCGAAAAGGCTTGAGTCAATAAAACCGTCTCGGTAGAACCAGTGAGACTATTGTTGGGGCTGCCTTTTTCCGTGTTGTACGCTCGGCGCAACAACTGACTGAGTTTTGACTTGCCGAAGGGAATGCACAGACGACGACGGCGAATGCCGGAGACAATTCCTGCTGCCGACACCAATGTTCGTTGGGCCCCTTCGTAGTGTAGCTGCGCGGCGGCATCAATGCCACACAAAGCGGGACGTTCGGCATCTCCCAAGGCGACAAATGTCAGGGAGTTTGCATCCATATAATCTGCAAACTCCGCCTCACCATCATGGCGGTAAAGCTGAAGAACGACGGTGTCGGGCAAATACAAATGCATTGCCTCCAGCTCAGGCGTTGGCTGCTTTTCACACAGCACGGGTAAAAGCTATTTCTCATAGTTTTTGACAATAGTGTCCATCGCCGCTCGAACGTCGCCGGCCAATGAGACACAAATTCGCGCCACCATTCGCACACGAGGTCCCTCCTTCACGGAGCCCACAATAACCCCGAGCTCCTTGTCGGCGTCAAGGAGGTCTGCGCGGTGCTCTGTTGACCCAATGACGTGGCATGAGAGGGCAAAAATGCCCTTTTTGGCGCCCAGCCGAATAAATTCAGTGATGGCTCAAGCAGCATATCCTCCTCCAGCTGCAGAGCCGTACATGAGTTGTCGCTTTGGTGACGAACGCACGCCGTAGCTGAAGGCCACCATGTTCTTGCGTTCCTGAGTAAAGTTGGGGGTGGCAGTGGCACACAATTTTCGGAAGAGTGTACTTGCGTCCGGCACGTCCAACGCCACATCGACGTCAAACAAGACCTCAGCAACCGCAAATCCGGCATCCCTCAGGGGCTGGGGGCAATTGAACTGCACCGTGTTGCCGTCCACCCGCACTGTCGCGGGGAGCTGCAAGGACGGCGTCGTGGTTTGGTGGGAGCAGAAACGGCTTTCGCCTCCATTGGAAGAATATCACATTGAATGCTGCGCTGTGCGTTTGTTGCATGC
>NW_908681.1:0-1039 GCF_000209065.1 Trypanosoma cruzi | reverse complement strand
CAGGCCTCCTCCAGCCGCCGTCGTCGTCACGGCGGGCGTCGGGCACGCCACATCGCTCCACCACAGCGTGCTGCTCACCGACGCCGTCGGGGTCCGCGTGGGCGGCAGCGCCACCGTCTCCGTCACCTGCAGGGTCTCCGTCGGCCCGTAATGCGTCGGACTGTAGTGCGTCGTGCTCTGGCTCGGTGTTGGTGTCGGCGTCGGGCTGCGCGTCTCCGTCAGCGTCGCCGTGTGGCTCAGCAGCGGCGGCCTAAAGAGTGTGCGGTTGCACCCGTCCACGTGCGGCAGGTACACCGGCAGGCAGTCGCGCCCGTACCCGCCCTCAGCACAGCGGCAGCCGCACGACCTCGACATCGTCCTCGTCGCAGCTCCAAAGCAGCGCACGTCGGCGTCGCACACGCCACACGCCACGGGGCGGAATTCCCCGATGATGCCGGCGGATCTGTAGTCCATCGGCCGCAGCGCCTGCCCGTTCAGCGTCAGGCACCCCACGACGAACTTTCCGCCGGCACCCCCGAGCGCAACGGTGCCGTCCATCACGACGGGCCCGCTGCCGGCGTTCCCATGGAGCGTCAGCGTGCTCTGCACAAGGTCCGCACTGCGCGGGTACGACGGCAGCGACAGGAGCCTGCCGCTGATGCTGTTGCCGCGCACCGACAGCCACGACCCGGACACAAACGACACCGACCCCCGCAGCACCAGCAGCGCGCCATCGGTCAGTGCACCGGCGTTGTCGTTCACCACGACGGCGGACGCGTTGGCCTCCACACCGCTGTCGAACACCAACCCATGCGCGGCGTACACCTGGCTCCCCGACACGCGCAGCACAGCGCCCCCCCGAGGCAACCACGCGCGCACTCGCGTACAACGCATATTCGCCACCGAACACAGCCGCGTCCAGCGCAACACCGCCACCGACAAGCTCCAGCACCGCGCCGTCCACCACCACCGTCCGCCCACCGGTCACCACGGTCACGAGAGCAACGCCGGACACAACCAGCACGGACCGCACGAGCCGCAGGCCCGACAGCACCAGCAG
>NW_908680.1:0-1039 GCF_000209065.1 Trypanosoma cruzi | reverse complement strand
TGCCAATGGGCCCTTGTGATGCTGCTGCAGGTGCCCCTGAGGATGACCGGGATTGATCGCCGCTGGCTGGCGCCAATACGTCAGAAGCTTTGCGTCAAGCGGGTAGTTGTTGTTCCCTTTGCTGCAGGTGCGTTCGTTCTTGCTGCGTGCTGGGCAATCATTACTTTCTACGTTCCCAACTCATGGGAATACTTTTCAGCGAGCAGAATTGCGAGGAACGCGCAGCTGCACGCCACAGGAAATTACACGTTGTGTCGAACGGCGAGGAATAACTTCACGTGTCCGGAGCTTCCGTGGGCGTGGGTGTTTACGCGTAACTGGGTTTGGAGCGATTCCGTGGTGCTGAAGATGTATCCGAGCAACATCTTTTTCTTCTCGTACCTTCTCATTTTGTTGCTGACCGTCACCGTCATTCGTGCGAGTCGCGCCGGGCGCAGGTTCCTGAAGAGGCGGTGCCCCCTTCTGCGGTGCTTCACTTTGGGCGAGGCGAGTTTTGCCTTTTTGACGTTGGCGATGCTGCTGCTGTTCTTCTTGTACTGGATACAAGCCCATAACTTTAATATGAGCTGGACTGGAGGGAGTGATGCGGGTATAAAGGCCTCTGAGCGGTGGGCTCGCGCGCTTGGTCAGTTGGCGGTTGCGTTGCTGTCGTTGCTCATGTTTCCCGCGAGTCGGTTTTCTGTACTCCACTCCATCCTGGGCACCTCGTGGGAGTCTTTGATCTGGGTCCACAAAGTGCTGGGGTATGGGATGTTGCTTGCGACGGTTGGCCACATGGTTGCTTTTTACGTGTGTTATGGCCAGGCGGGGAAACTTCCGCGTGGCATTTTCTCCATTCCGATGGTGGACAAACCTGGACATATTAACAATTTTACTGTCCCGCTGATCTCGCTGACGACGTGGTTCATGATAGTGGCCATGGGTCTTTTTGCGCTGGAGCCGGTGCGACGCAGGTTCTTTGAGCTGTTCTACTACCTGCACATCTTGTCGTTCTACATGATTGCTCCCCACGGTACTGTGGCACTCTGCAGCTGCGTGG
>NW_908679.1:0-1039 GCF_000209065.1 Trypanosoma cruzi | reverse complement strand
CGGTTCAAGACAATAACAATGTAGAAGAAAAAACAGTTCCGAAAGCCAATGAGAATGCCAACAGTCAAGATGCATCAGTTGCGTCTGTTCAGTCAGCGAAAACAAGTGCTGCGGGTAAATCCGCAACGATTTCAAAAGTTGATTTCACAGTGCAAAAAACGACGACTACGACAAAAGCACCAAATACGACTACCACAACAACAACAACCACAGAGGCACCAATCATTACATCTACGGAAACAACAACTACGACGACCACCCGCGCACCGTCACGTCTTCGCGAAACTGACGGCAGCCTCAGCAGCTCTGCGTGGGTGTGTGCCCCGCTGCTGCTCGCCGTATCCGCGCTGGCGTACACCACTCTGGGCTGAAGATGTGTATGCGGGCTTTGCGTGCCAGCACTCAACGGCGGGGACATGTGTACGTCTACTGTGGTCCGATGTATAAAGTAAGAGTAATTATGATGATTGTGTTTTTGCTTCCTTTGCTTCCACTGTCCTGCTGTGTGCTCCGCGTTGTTCCCGCATCCGCCGCGTTGAATGCGTCCAAACACACTCATATGCATGCGCGCTGGATCCATTTGTGTGTTTGTAATCTTTTGTTTTGCTTTATTTTAATTGCTGGTTTGCAGGGCGTTGTGCGGTTTTTTTTTTTTTTAACCTTTTTTACTGATTCCATATGTCTTATGGTGTTTGAGCTGCTGTTGCGGTGGTGTGTGACTCTCATTGCTGGATGGGACGGTGCGTGGTTGTGTGAATTGTCTCTCCTTTTGCTCTGCGTTGACGGGGAGTTAGTTTGTGCTGAAGGCTACACGCAAGTGACAGGAGTGATGGCGATGATGATGACTGGCCGTGTGCTGCTGGTGTGTGCCCTCTGCGTGCTGTGGTGCGGTTTTTCTGGAATTGCAGCCGATTTTGTCGGCAGTACCAATGGCAGTGCGGGTGAGTATTGGGTCTCGTGGTGGATCACTCACCTGCGGAAAGGATGCGCGCGGAGAGTCATCAGGGAGACGGGAGGCAGGACAAATGTGTCTGCCGTT
>NW_908678.1:0-1039 GCF_000209065.1 Trypanosoma cruzi | reverse complement strand
CGACGGCGGAGGAGTACGCAGCGGCTGGTTTTGGCGACGCTGGGCGCATCGACGTTGCTGGGTGCGGCGACTGCGACAGGGACACGCACTGCTACGCGCCCGGGACGGCGTCGGCGAGCATGAGGAACGGTGTGTGCGTGTGCTTGTGCGGCAGCGGCGGGTACGGCGAGGCGTGCGTGCCTGTGGGAGCTCCCGCGCTGCCGCCCGCTGTGGGCACTGCGCCGAGTGTGTTGTTCCGCGAGGGCGTGACGGTTCAGTCGGTGTTCGTTGTGCCTGCCGGTGTGAGCGAGGTGACGCTGCGCCACGTTGTGCTGGACGGCGTGAGTCCGGTGCTCTACGTGCCGTGGATGGCGCGAGACGGCGTGCGGATTGTTGTGCAGAACGTGTCGCTGCTGAACGGTGCCGTGCTGTACGTGATGGGCGGTGGAGCGTTGCGCGGTGCGGTGGCGGCGGGGAGCGACGAGGGCGGGCCGGTGGAGCTGTCGGTGTGCGATGTGGAGGCGCTGAACGGTGCGCTTGTGCTGAGCGGCACGTTCCCTGCGGGGTCCGTGCTGACGGTGACGGACTCCCTGCTGGTTGCCGCGAGGCCGACGCCGCTTGTGTATCTTCCCGGCTCGCAGTCCTCGCCGTACGCACCGGTGCTGGTGCTGTCGGGCCTGCGGCTCGTGCGGTCCGTGCTGGTTGTGTCCGGCGTTGCTCTCGTGACCGTGATGACTGGTGGGCGAACGGTGGTGGTGGACGGCGCTGTGCTGGAGCTTGTCGGTGGCGGTGTCGCACTGGACGCGGCCGTGTTCGGTGGTGAATATGCGTTGTACGCGAGTGCGCGCGTGGTTGCGTCTGGGGGCGCTGTGCTGCGCGTGTCGGGGAGCCAGGTGTACGCCGCGCATGGGTTGGTGTTTGGCAGCGGGGCGGAGGCCGACGCGTCCGCCGTCGTGGTGAACGACAACGTCGGTGTGCTGACGGATGGCGCGCTGCTGGAGCTGCGGGGGGTCGGCGTCGTTTGCGTATGGTTCGTGGCTTTCGGTGCGCGGCAACAGCA
>NW_908677.1:0-1039 GCF_000209065.1 Trypanosoma cruzi | reverse complement strand
AGCAGCCGCTCGAAAACGATCCGCCGAGTGCAGCACCATTGTGGGCAAGAGCTCGCGAAATTCCTCCAAGCAGCGGATAGTTCAGGGTTGTTTGGTGTCCAGTGTGTGAACACGCAAACATACATTGAAAGAGAGTGCCTCTGACTCCCGCCATTCATAATTCGAAACAAAAATTTAGACCACAGCGTGTGGTGCAGCAGCCGCTCGAAAACGATCCGCCGAGTGCAGCACCATTGTGGGCAAGAGCTCGCGAAATTCCTCCAAGCAGCGGATAATTCAGGGTTGTTTGGTGTCCAGTGTGTGCACACGCAAACATACATTGAAAGAGAGTGTCTCTGACTCCCGCCATTCATAATTCAAAACAAAAATTTAGACCACAGCGTGTGGTGCAGCAGCCGCTCGAAAACGATCCGCCGAGTGCAGCACCATTGTGGGCAAGAGCTCGCGAAATTCCTCCAAGCAGCGGATAATTCAGGGTTGTTTGGTGTCCAGTGTGTGCACACGCAAACATACATTGAAAGAGAGTGTCTCTGACTCCCGCCATTCATAATTCAAAACAAAAATTTAGACCACAGCGTGTGGTGCAGCAGCCGCTCGAAAACGATCCGCCGAGTGCAGCACCATTGTGGGCAAGAGCTCGCGAAATTCCTCCAAGCAGCGGATAGTTCAGGGTTGTTTGGTGTCCAGTGTGTGAACACGCAAACATACATTGAAAGAGAGTGCCTCTGACTCCCGCCATTCATAATTCGAAACAAAAATTTAGACCACAGCGTGTGGTGCAGCAGCCGCTCGAAAACGATCCGCCGACTGCAGCACCCTTGTGGGCAAGAGCTCGCGAAATTCCTCCAAGCAGCGGATAGTTCAGGGTTGTTTGGTGTCCAAGTGTGTGCACACGCAAACATACATTGAAAGAGAGTGTCTCTGACTCCCGCCATTCATAATTCAAAACAAAAATTTAGACCACAGCGTGTGGTGCAGCAGCCGCTCGAAAACGATCCGCCGAGTGCAGCACCATTGTGGGCAAGAGCTCGCGAAATTT
>NW_908676.1:0-1039 GCF_000209065.1 Trypanosoma cruzi | reverse complement strand
AGGCTTCTGCGGGAATCGAACCCGCGTCCCCGGATGACATTGTGAGCGTGTTTGCCACTGAGCTAAAAAAATGCGGTCGCGCGACTCCTTTTCACGTAAAGTATTAATGTCGATCTTCGAACAATCGAGCACATTTGCGTTGTCCCCTGGAAAACGAAAAAGACATGTTTAGGATGCGCAGCCGCAGCGTGGTTACTACTGTAAGTCGTCATATATCTAACACCCGAGGCCACCGCTGCAACTTGGATAATTCGACACGTCGTGCTGTATCTAACGTCCGGGGCAGCCGCTGCAACTTGGATAATTCGACACGTCGTGCTGTATCTAGCGTCCGGGGCCACCGCCCTACCATTTTTTATTTCTTGCGGCGGCCAACCCCGGCAGTAAGGACAAAAAAAAGAATCGCGTTTTCTTTAATGTTTTTCCTGTTTGGGGGCGGGGATCTTTGTTTTCTATGATTGTCTCTTTTTTTTTGTCTGTTCCAGGTTGGTTTTGAGGACGCTTGATGTGCCTGCTGGGTGATCGCCGGCTTTTTTATTGGTGATTGCGTATTTTTGGCTTACCGGTGTGCCGCTCAGCGCCATTTTGTTTTACTTCTTTTCTGCTTATTGGGGCGTGTTGCTATTCGTCACGCGTCAGCACACACCGAGCAACATGTCAAAAAAAAAAAATGCAGGTTTTTTCCCCCTCGCGAGGGCCTCGGCAGCCACAATCCTGTGCGTGCGTGCATTCTCAGCGTTTTAAGCACGGCATGTGTGTGCATGTGTGTGTGTGTTTGTCAGCGCCTATACTTGCAGAGCAGCTGTGCGCCACAAGAGAGTCTGAAGAAAGCAACGGCAGAGAGAGGCAGATAAGCACACACGCAAATTACTCATATCATCACACACACACACACGCAGCCGCGGAATGGGTGCACTCAACCACAAAATCAAAAAGAAAAACAAAACAAAAAGCCGAAGCGTGGGACTACCAGCGCACACACACTCTCATTGCTCCCGTAAAGCAAAACACACACACAGGGAGAGAGAGAGAGGTCGCC
>NW_908675.1:0-1039 GCF_000209065.1 Trypanosoma cruzi | reverse complement strand
TTTTTCTTTTGTGTGTGTACTGCAGAATTAACAAGATGCGGTGTTGTGTGTTTGGCAAGCACCTTTTATGCTTGCTCATAAATAAAAGTATTTGACTGTTGTTTGATATGACTGCCTGTTATTTCTCGTGACCTATAGCGATACAGTTGAATTTGTTGTTTATGAAAAGGCATGTGCATTTGTATATTGCCGTTTTTTTTTTTTTACCGGGAACAGAATGATGTTGATGATGATGAATCCGTGTGGTCGTGCCTCCTTTTTCTTTGCTTTTTTTTTTTTTTTTTTGTGTGTGTGTGTGTTTGTGTGTTTGTCGGGTAGGCTGTTCTTTTTTGTTTTTGTTTTTTTTTTCTTTTTTTTTTTTTGTTGTTGTTATGGAAGATAAAACAATGACGGAACTCGACGGTGTCGAATCGCTGAATGCGGTTGCCGAAGAAGAAAAGCATGAGATTTACGCATCAACGAAGCGTCGCCACTCACTGACGAAGGATGGGCTGAAGGCGTTGCGTGAGGCCACAGTAGAACAGATAGCGGAGAGCGACAAAGATGTGGCGCGAGCCATTTCTCTTTTTTTTGGCAACCACGTGTATGACGCGGAAGAAATCTTTGCAAGGAAGGCAGGGGTGGATCCTCTCTATGCGCTGGGTGCGGCCTGCATCTGCACAATCAAGGCCATGCTGTCATTGACAAAGAGTGACATGGAAACCGCTGTGGAGCGAATTTCGTTTACAATCACGTTTGCGGAGGAACTTGTTCCTTCCGAGAAGAGCCTTTTTAGCAAATTGGCGGATGCCTTTCGGAGAAGTAGTAACAAAAGAAGGCTTCTACCAGGTGAATTCCGTGCCAAGGCTGTCCTCGCCGATGCCTACTTTTTCCGTGGCTTTATCCTGTTGCTGCAGCAGAATTCTATCAACGGTATTCTGCGGGGTGGCATGGCTCTTAACAGGAGCTACTGTTTATTGAATTCCCTGGCAAATGAACTGAATGAGCTGAAGGAAGAGAAGAAGGGAAGTTCCTACGATGAAATTGGGCTCGATTGCAA
>NW_908674.1:0-1039 GCF_000209065.1 Trypanosoma cruzi | reverse complement strand
GAGACAAAGAACTGAACCGTGACGAGTCGCTCAATTTCACGAAGGAGTGTGATACACATATCCAGTACATGAAGGAAAAGCTTGGCATTGCTGTGGACGGGATTCAACTGCTCGTGTACGTCAACCTTTTTAGCACCATGCGTCTTACTCGCAAGGGTCGTATTGTTCGAAGTTTTTCAAAAGATGAAGTTTGCTACGCCATGCAACTAGTGGCGCGCCTGCAGGATGTGGACATGATAGAAGATCTTCGTTATGTGGAACGTGACCGCGTTGAAGGGGAAATGAGCCTCGGTAACAAAGTTGTTTTTATTGGTCCCGAACCAAAGAACAAGAAATCCCCAATGCAAGTGTACGGCAGTGCTGGTTTAGTATTTGAATCCGCCTCATCCAACAGTGACATTTACGCCGTGGCAGTGCGGTTATATCAAGAACCCCTTGTGATTCCACCATCGCTATTATCATTTGCCGCCCCACGCAACTGGATGGCGCTGCATGAGGTGGCAACGGAGCTTTCTGTGGGTTCTCTCGCCCTACGTTTATTGGTTGGCTCACTGCGCACCACACCGCAGTACGGCTCACGTGAATTGGGATTGGGTCTTATTTACGCACGTAACCATCTTGCCCGTATTGGCTACGCGAAACTTGTTCCGCGTCAGACGAACGCATGGACACCGTACAGTGAAGATGTCTTTGCAAGACTTGCGCAAAACGCGGAGCCTGCCGCCCACTACTTGGATAGTGCCGGCAAGGGCGACTTTCTTGGCCGCTCAAGCCGCACGCCACAATACACAACGTGGTTCTCGCGTGAAGCAGTTGCGCTAATTCGTCGATATGTGCAGGAATTCCAACCACTTGTTAAGCGACTGGAAAGTGGGACCGCCGCTCCACAGGCCCTGGAGCCGCCCCAGTTTATGACCGGAAAATGGCAGGAGATGGAGGTGGATGATGTGCTTACAGAGATGGAGGCCTTCATTGATGCCTCTGGCATCCGTGACGTGGCACTTATCGCGGCCAGCGACGATGCCTTTACTCGCGACCA
>NW_908673.1:0-1038 GCF_000209065.1 Trypanosoma cruzi | reverse complement strand
GACGCCTTTTTCTTCGTGGACTCAAATCCAATGACGCTGATTGGGCTGCGTGTAACTACGGCGGGTGGGCACCACATCACCGCCAGCACCGTGAGGCAGTTCACTGAGTGCCTGGCGGCGTATTTTAATGGTTGGGAGGAGTTATCCCGAGACATGTCGTGGGAGATGATTTACGTGCAGCACGCAGACAGCACGCCGATGGATGGCTGGGAGAGACGTGGTGTCGTCAATTCCAATAGTGTGAGCGACGATGAAAGCCGTGAAATAGCGGGGCTTTGGAAGGAAGAGATGCGCCAGTACCAAGTGTCAATATCATCTGGGGGCTTTGGAAGAGACGCAGCTCTCTGAGGTGAGGAATAGCCACGGAAATGGGAAAAGGAATTGGGGAGGGAAGGGGGCAGTTCTGATTTCCGGTAAAAAATAATGTGGGATATATATATTTTTGGATGCTTGTGTGTGCATGCATACGGTGCGCGTGCACCAGCACCATGCGGCAGCACCGCGCACGAAGGCCAGGAACGTCCAACGCTATCGAACATAACAGTGACAGAAGAAATTAGGGGTGGAGTGGGGTTGTTTGTTTTCTGGTGGAAAACGTTGCGTGATTTTCATATGGTATGTTAATTGTGTGTGCGCATACAAGGCATAATTGGAGAATTGCCCGGTATGAGGGAATCATTGTGGCTGGCGGTGTCACGGCGTTACTGCATTGTCCATTTTCTTCTATTGTGTTCTAAGGCCCATCACTAACAGAAGCATCTTAAAGGGATTGCCGAATAAGTTGTATTGAGGAAGTGCTGCACTCCGTGACCGCATGGAGTGAGGCGCCGCGTCGTGGATGGGTGTGGAATCGCTTCTGCGTGTGTGTGTGGCTCTGTGGTGATAGCTCGCTCCTTTTGCGCTGTGTGTTGGCTGCGGGGCTGCGGCCGTATCCCGTTGGCCGTGGGATTGAACTGGAGGCGATGGTGGCGTTGGGTCTCTTCTCCTCTTCCATGGCGGGTGGCTGCTGGCGGTGTGTGCGTTTGTTGTGTGGAGGGC
>NW_908672.1:0-1038 GCF_000209065.1 Trypanosoma cruzi | reverse complement strand
ATAACGTCCCAGCACACTGGCGGTGGCAACATTGTCACAGGTGGGCAGGGGACGCCTTGAGGCTCTCCGCCACCCTCAGAACAAACTCACGGCACTTGTCGAGCTGCGCGGGGGTGACATACTCATTCGCACAGTGTATGGCCCCGCCATTGGGTCCGCATATCACAGTTGGTGCGCCGGCAATCCCGCTGTAGTGGCCCGCCTCCGTGCAGCCAGCCAATTTCCAGACCTTGTAATCATTGTTAATGGCGCATACCAGCTTGGTGATGGGCGCCTCCTCACTGCCCTCAAACGACGGCGTTTCATCCCGCGGCGTGATAACAATTTCAGCGTCCTCAAACTCCACCTTCATGGCCGGGAGAAGCTGCGTCTCCACGTAAGACCGCACCTGCTGCATCATCTTGGAGACAGTCTCGTTGGGAAGCGCTCGAAACTCGAAGAGGAACTCGCACTCCGCGGGCACGGTGTTCGAGGCGTTGCCGCCACTGATGAGGTTCGTCGACAGCGTTGAGAACGGCACCTCGAAGTCATGCCGGGTGCCGTTCCGGCGGTACTCCTCCGCAATCTCGCGCAGCTTCGTAATGAGTTTTGTGGCGTAGTCGATGGCGTTGCAGCTTTCACCCGTCAGCGCGAGCGACGAATGCGCCGCCTTGCCCCGCACACGAACCCAAAAGTGGGAGGTGCCCTTGTGAGCAATCACCACAGTCATGCCGGTCGGCTCCCCAATGATGCAGCCTTCCGCCCTGACGTCGTGGTCCCGCGCAAACTCCGCCAGCTCCATGCCGCCGAGACAGCTCACCTCCTCGTCGTACGACCACGCAAAGTGGATCGGCTTCGCGCGCTTCATCTTGAGGAGCTCGGGGGCCAGAGACATGCACACGGCAACAAAGCCCTTCATGTCGGACGTGCCGCGACCGTACAGTTTCCCATCCCGCTCCGTCAGCGTAAACGGATCGCTGTCCCACTTCTGCCCGTCCACCGGGACCACGTCCGTGTGGCCGGAGAGAATGATGCCGCCCTTCGTCACGCCGCCGTCGC
>NW_908671.1:0-1038 GCF_000209065.1 Trypanosoma cruzi | reverse complement strand
TAGAGATACTTTTGCCTGACCAGCACAGCTATCGTTTCAAAGTGTTTAGGAGTTACTGCCAGTATTAGGTTTAGTAGTGGGATAACGATTTGGCGGAATAGTGTCGCTGGATTTGCCAACTGTAGGAAGGGATTTGCTAGACAGGAGCTATGGTCGACGGGGCGAGTGCGACACGCCACAACAGCTCTGTTGGTACGTGTTTGGGACGGTGTATGCGGTCTGCGGTGGGTGCGTGTCCGCACAGCCGGCACCGTGTGCGGCACAGGGCCATTGCGGCTGTGCGTGTGGCGCTGCTTGTTGTGTTGGCGCTGGTTGCGGCGGCGGCGTGGATGCCCGCGGTGCATGCGGTGGTGTTGCGACTGCGGGGCGGCACGGTGGACAGAGCCATCACGGTTGGCCGCGCCGTGGACACGGTGCTGATGGACGGCGTGTCCATCACGAACGGCGTGGCTGTTGTGTTCGACGTGGCGGCGATGCTTCCCGGCGCGCTGCGCATCGAACTGAGGAAGTGCGTGTGCGACGGCGGTGCGCAGATCTACGTGCGAGGCTACAGCGGCGAGCCGGCGAGTGACCGGAGCCTGGAGGTGAGCGTGAGCGGGCTGTCCGGTGACTACTGCTCGCTTGTGTTTGTGCACAACCTGCCGGCACACACGAACGTGACGGTCCGTGACTCGACGATTGTGACGGCGGGGCCGATGCGCTACTCCCAGCTGAGCGGGCCGGCGGACGCGGTGGCGTCGCCGTTTGTGCTGCAGGCGATGTCGCCGTTGCAGTCGCAGCTGCGTGTGAGCAACACTGTGCTGAGGTCGTTGCAGGCGGGCGGGTCGGCGGTGCACGTTGGCGGCGGCGTGGACCTGCTGTCGAGCGCGGTGGTGTTTGACGGCGTGTTGCTGGAGGCGTCGGGCGGTCCGACCGCGTCCGCGATGCGTGTGGCGTCCTCGTCGCGTCTCAGCCTGCGGAGCCACTCGGTGTTCTCCGTGACGAGCGTGTCGGTTGTGAGCAGCGGCGATGGCATTGTGCTTGGCGAGCGCCTCGCAG
>NW_908670.1:0-1038 GCF_000209065.1 Trypanosoma cruzi | reverse complement strand
CGCGGCCACCACCGCAGCAGCAGCCGCACACGCAAAAAAAAGAAGAAGCAAAAGAGGGGAGGTGGTGTGGGAGAACGCGGTGCTGCCGTCACCGCCGCCAGGTGTCGCCGTGCCATTTGTAATAACGGCGTTTTTGTCTTTCGCGGGTTCTTTTTGTATGTTTTCGGGATGTTCATGCTGTTGATGGTCATCTGCAAATACCGTTTCAATGGGTTCATCATCGTTGCGACCCGTCGCGTTTTCCTCGTCTGCATCATGAGTGACAGCAGCTTCACCAGCAATGGCTGATGCGGGTGACGATTGTGGGTCAGTGGTTCCATGGGATTTACTCTGTGTGGCAGCCAAAGGGGTTTCTTCTTCCAGCTGCTCTCTTAAACCGTCAGTTAGCTCTTTCTTATGCAATGCCTCTGGTGGTACAGGTGACTGTGACTTTCGCGTCGCTTCTGACCCCGAAGATGAGGCGAGCGGTGCCGTTACTTCTTGCGGTCGTTGGCCTTGTTGTCGGTTTTTATTCATTTCTTCCTCAGCGTCTGAATTTTGCTGTATTGCTTGCAGTGGATTTTCTTTTTCTTGACCTCCTTTTAGTTCTTCATTTTGATGCTTACTTTGTTCATTTTCCCTTTTTATTTCTTGTGGTTCTTTTCCTGGTTCATGAAGTGTACCCTGGTTTTCGATTGAGTGTTCGACAACTTGTATTTGTTCTTTTTCTTCTTTTGGGACTTTTGTTTTTTTGTGCAGTCTTTCACCTTCTCGTCCAATTTCTCCTTCACTTTGATTTGCAAGCCGGGACTGATTTTCTTGTCCATGATTCCTTTTATGTTCTTCGTCCAGTTCTTTTTCTTTTTCCTTTTCCTTTTCTTCTTCTTTTTCGACTTTATTGCCGGGTGTCGTTCCTGCCACTCCACCGGGTGGCGGGGGGTTGTGGGCCGCTGCTGCTACATCAGGCGACGGATTTTCTCTTGGGGGCTCTCCCACTGCGTTAGATGAAGTACTGCCTCTGGATCCCGCCTCACCATTACTGCTGCCAGCTGAAGAATC
>NW_908669.1:0-1038 GCF_000209065.1 Trypanosoma cruzi | reverse complement strand
GTTTTTTCCTGTTGACTGAGGATGGCGAGGCGAGCAACTCGCCCCCACGGCGATGCGGCGACGGAGGGAAATGATGAGCAACAGGGGAGTGAAGCGCATTCCGGTGGCGAGAAGGGAGTTGGGGGCGGACATGACGACGATGGACAGCCGAGCAGAAAACATTCTTTTTTCCTGGAGAGTCGTCGAAATCGGGATGTTCGTGACATGCCGCAGGGCGCTCCTGACACACCAACGGGTTCAAACGGCGAGATGTTCTTGCCTCAGCGCCCTCGGCAAGGTCTCTCGGATATTGACTAAACCCCTTTGCCCTCTTTAAGGGAAAAGAAGGCAATAGAGGAAGAGAATGTGGCGATTTTGTGGGAAGAGGAGTTGTGCGGGAGAATGGATGAAACCTTTCTTCAGAACATATCGACGCGCCCTGCTTTGTTTAGCTTTGGTTATGGGCAAAGGATTTGTTGGCGCGGCCCCTGTTTCTCTTTGAACTCAGCGAATGTGTAGAAGCATTCGGAAAGCAGGTGTGCTCAGATAGGGTCAGGTATTTCGTATCGCGTCGTGTTTGACCACGGCATTTCGTTGTGCATTAATTAATTTAGGTTTCAATGGTGCTGCGCGCTGCACGGTATCGACGGTAGTTTCCTTTGTTTATCCTGCCTACCACTACTGCTCCCCGCGCAGAGTGGACTCCGGCGGTTGCAGGGGACTTTTAAAGAATGCCGTCCTGTGGGGGTTTCGACCCACCCGGCCGCCATAAAATACAACTCATGAATTTATTTATTTGCGTTTGTGTGGGTCTTGGATGAATGCACTTTTTGGCGTGTGTGTGTGTGGATCTTGGGCGCATTGAACCAAAATGGCTTCCCCAATTGTTGTGCCCTTTTCTTTTTCTGGGGAGAAGGGATAGGGCCTTCTTTATGGTTCTATTTTTTGTTGCCACCTCTAGGAGCTTGTTAGGAGAGTGATCGCAGGGGAAAGCTGGTCGCCGTAATTATTATTATTATTATACCCTGACAAAATGAATACATTTCTTTATGCCACTTT
>NW_908668.1:0-1038 GCF_000209065.1 Trypanosoma cruzi | reverse complement strand
GTTTTTCCATTTTTTTTTTTTGAATTCTTGTTTCATATTGCTTTTAAACTTCTGGTTTGCAGGAACGGTGTGCGAGTTCTGCAATCGCACTGATTCCATCTGTTTCGTGGTTTGTGCGGCTGCGGCTGCGGTGGTGGCCGCGTGAGAGTGAGTGTGAGAGAGCCATGCACCGCCCGCATACACACACTTCCTTCTCTCTCTGTGTGTGTGTCCCCTTGCATGGACTCTCGTCGTCGCCTCACCCCACGAAGCACACACAATAATGTGCCCATTGTATATATGCATGCACACCCATGCAGGCCCGTTGGTGCTCTCTTTTGCACGACACGCACCGCTGCCGTCCTGCCTGGCTGCATGGGCGGAGCACCGTAACTGTTTCTGTTTTGTTTTCATTGCATTGAGTGGGCGACCTCTCTCTCTCTCCCTGTGTGTGTGTTTTGCTTTACGGGAGCAATGAGAGTGTGTGTGCGCTGGTAGTCCCACGCTTCGGCTTTTTGTTTTGTTTTTCTTTTTGATTTTGTGGTTGAGTGCACCCATTCCGCGGCTGCGTGTGTGTGTGTGTGATGATATGAGTAATTTGCGTGTGTGCTTATCTGCCTCTCTCTGCCGTTGCTTTCTTCAGACTCTCTTGTGGCGCACAGCTGCTCTGCAAGTATAGGCGCTGACAAACACACACACACATGCACACACATGCCGTGCTTAAAACGCTGAGAATGCACGCACGCACAGGATTGTGGCTGCCGAGGCCCTCGCGAGGGGGAAAAAACCTGCATTTTTTTTTTTTGACATGTTGCTCGGTGTGTGCTGACGCGTGACGAATAACAACACGCCCCAATAAGCAGAAAAGAAGTAAAACAAAATGGCGCTGAGCGGCACACCGGCAAGCCAAAAATACGCAATCACCAAAAAAAAAGCCGGCGAACACCCAGCAGGCACATCAAGCGGCCTCAAAACCAACCTGGAACAGACAAAAAAAAAGAGACAACCACAGAAAACAAAGAACCCCGCCCCCAAACAGGAAAAACATGAAAGAAAACG
>NW_908667.1:0-1038 GCF_000209065.1 Trypanosoma cruzi | reverse complement strand
CAGGATGTCCAGCTTCTCCTGTCCGCGACGCGCCTCCCTCAGCTGCAGTCGCAGCTTGTCCTTCTGCCGGCGAAGCGCATCAAGCTGCCGTTGCAATTCTGCTGCCTCTAGCTTGCCGGAGGCCTCACCCAACGCCGCCGTCATGGCTTCGGATTCATCCTCCTCCACCAATTGGTGTGCGGCCTCCTCCTCCGACTCCAGCCCCTCCTTTGTCAGGGGTGGCTCATCGAGCGGTGCGCGGGGCGAATCATTCGCACGCTGCAGTTGCTCGGTTTCTTGCGGCTCGGGCAACACAAATGGTTGTCGCTGGTACTCTGTTTTCACCGCATTTATGATGCCGCGTGCCTTCTGCTTTACGGCATCCTCATGTTTCCTCGCCACAGCAATCGCATTTTCGGCTGCACGCAGTTTCTGCATCAGCGCCTCTTCCCTTGCCCTAGTGGCTTCACAAGCCTCCCTCAGGCGCTTCTCAGAGCGGCGCAAATCCTCAACCTGCCTCTGCGACTGCCTGGTTTGGCGGCGGGCATCCTCCAACGCCTCCTCCGCACGACGCGCCTCACACAATTGCGACTGCAACTCCTCATTGTGTCGCTGCAGGGCATCCAGCTTCTCCTGTCCGCGACGCGCATCATTTAGCCTAGACTGCAAATCTTCGTTGTGTCGGCGCAGGATGTCCAGCTTCTCCTGTCCGCGACGCGCCTCCCTCAGCTGCAGTCGCAGCTTGTCCTTCTGCCGGCGAAGCGCATCAAGCTGCCGTTGCAATTCTGCTGCCTCTAGCTTGCCGGAGGCCTCACCCAACGCCGCCGTCATGGCTTCGGATTCATCCTCCTCCACCAATTGGTGTGCGGCCTCCTCCTCCGACTCCAGCCCCTCCTTTGTCAGGGGTGGCTCATCGAGCGGTGCGCGGGGCGAATCATTCGCACGCTGCAGTTGCTCGGTTTCTTGCGGCTCGGGCACACAAATGGTTGTCGCTGGTACTCTGTTTTCACCGCATTTATGATGCCGCGTGCCTTCTGCTTTACGCATCCTCATGGTTCC
>NW_908666.1:0-1038 GCF_000209065.1 Trypanosoma cruzi | reverse complement strand
AGAAAAGGAAAGAAAAAAAGAAAAAAGAGAAAAAACGTAGAAAAGAGAAAGTATCATTGGCAAAACTCATTGAGTATTGCTGGGATGCCGCTCAGTTGTTGCTCCACAGAATTCTGCAATTTTTCTCTCCCCAATTCATTCAACAGAGAGCCGCAGTGCCCCACAGCCCCAGAAGCATCGGCAACAGCATCCGAGACACAAACCCATGCACGGTGCTCTCAGCAAATAGAGCCATGCCCGCCAACTCGCTGTAATGCCCGTTCTCAAGCAAAATGCCAGCGTCCGAGGGTGCTGTTGCGTTGGACTTCGATGAGATCTCGGTTTCCCCAGGCAGGGTGCTCGCATTGCCCGATGCGGTGTCGACTGTCTGTGGCACCTCCTCGCCGTTTTCAACGGGAAATTCGTCTCCTTCAGTCCGAGAGACGTCGTCGGTGTTCTCCGCGGATGTGGTTTCGGCGTCACTCTTTGAAGGAGTGAGGCTGCTGTCTGAGCCCATTGTTCTCTCGGAATTTCCGTCCCTCGCCTCGAGGCTGAGGTTTCGCTCCGTGCCAGTAGTTCCGGTTCCAGTGGACCGCACTTCGTTGTTTTCAGAGGAAAGCTCAACGCTTTGTTGCACTTGGTGCTCACCGTCAACTGTTTCGGTGGTCGGATCCATATCCGATGATACAGCCACTGAGGACGTTGTTCCGCCACTCTTGTCATTTGCTTCTCCCTCCTCCACTGTTTGTTCTGTATCATTACTTTCAGAGGACATTTCAACATCATTGAACTCCGTTGATTCCGCTGACTGTAGGTCTTGTGTCTGCAAATCTGAACCTCGCTGCATCGATTCCTTTTCTCCAGTCGGCGTGAATTGCGGAGACTTTTCTCCTCCGGAAAGCTGGATATTGTCATCTGGAAGAGAATTCTCTGCGCTCTCCGCTGCGGTGGCAGGTTTAGGAACAGATGATCCCGCGACAACCGTGGAAGGGGGCGCCACAGGCACCAAATTAAGGACGCTTTCTTCATCTTGTTTATCACGATCACCCTCTGTCAATT
>NW_908665.1:0-1038 GCF_000209065.1 Trypanosoma cruzi | reverse complement strand
TTACAAGGTTTTATCAAAATCACAGGCGGTATCAATCTCGCGAAACGATGAACAATTGCCCGGTAAAGCCGTGAGATATTTGCCAGACACGTCACCTCTTACCATACCAGGGGATATTTATGGAATCTCTGGGACTCCCATCAAATACGTGGATGGTTCGGATTTGCGTTACAAGGATTTTTTGTACGTTCCAGCCGGCCTCATTGCCTGGTCCATTTTTAATGACACGTTTACTCTTTACACAGAGGCGACGAATGGTGGAACTCCACGAAAACTCATATGCAACGCGACGGATTTTTCGAAAGGGAACAATCTTCCTCTTAATGGCTCGGAGTCAGAAAATATGTGCGTCAAGAAGGGGATTGCTTGGGATACGGACGTGGAATATAAGTTTAAGGCCCCGGATTTAGAGGCGAAAAATCGTTTCTGGACGGCGGCAAAAGAATTGTACACGGGGAAGGTGCCTACTCCAGAACTATCAAATGATGACTTTTTCAACAAGGGGTGGTACGCGGGTGAACTGGGTCACGCCATACCCGTGACAACCGATGAGGATTTTATGGTTTGGATGCGTCCTGCATCGCTTCCGAGCTTCCGCAAGCTGCATCGTGTCATCAATGTTGACCTTCCGCCGGGGAAGTACGTAATGGTGATTGGGGAGCACTTTGACGTCTCATCATTTGGTGGTACAAAATCCTTTGCGCTGGCCACGCTCTCTTTCTTGGGAGGGAAGAATGTGTGGCTTGAGGCATTATATTTCTCACTTGGTGGATTTTCTGTGGTGTTTGCTGTTGTGTTGCTTTTGGTTCATCGTTTTTCTGGAGACCGTGCCTCGAAGGCCATTGATGAATTGTTGCAAAAGTGATCCGTCAATCTTCTTTTGTAGGCGAAGAAGAAGAAGAAGATGATGATGAAAAGTGTTTCCTTTTTTTTTTTTTTTTTTACTTTTATCTCTCTCTCTCTGAATTTGCATATTTGTTTGTGTGGTTTTCTGTAACAGTTTTTCCCATTTTCTATTTTATGGTTGGGTTTTGGTTT
>NW_908664.1:0-1038 GCF_000209065.1 Trypanosoma cruzi | reverse complement strand
TCTTCTTCGCCAGCTTCAGGCGATGTGAGGGACAGGCTTGGAACGGTAACCGTGACCGCAAAGTCCCACGAGCGGCTTTTTGCGTCCTTGGTGAGCACCGTTCACGCGGTCACCAAGGTGGGGCCATGTGCCGAAGACGAAGACTGCAACGACACCGGGACTGAGGCTGGTGAGGGGATATCGCATGAAGAACCATCCACGCGCGGCGACCAGGCTGCATTACGAAGGCTTTCCGAGGCCGATACGCTTCTTTGCACGGTTGCCGCATTCTTGGTCTCCGCACGGAGTTCTCCTTCGACGCAATTGGAACTTCTGTGGCATCTTGTGCGGGGACCCATTTTTTTGTTTTCAAGTCACTACATATCGGCTGCCATTCAGGGTTGGCAGTGGCTTTTATTTGAGAAGCCCGAGCGCTATGCGGTGCCGTTGTTGGTACATTTGGTGGAGGGGTTTATCTGGACGATTGTGCAGAGACTTGGTCTTTTTGACGGCACCAGACCTTTTCAGGCGGATGAAGTGGAGTCGGGGGAGAAAACGACTTCGATTCAGTGCGAGGCTTTATACCCCAAGGAATATAATGTGAACTCCCCGCATAAACTTCTTATCGAGTTTCTCTCGGATTGCTACGTGGACATTCGTGGGCCTGTGTCTTTTCATCCGTCTGTGCTTCTTCTCCTGCACCACCTTGCCATGCGAGTGGTTGAGGCACCATCCCGATTCTCCACGAAAGATAGTTCCTTTTCGGAAATGATGCGTTGCGCCCTATTAATGAGTTCCATATGCCATAATTTGCAGATTGTCAATGAACGTCGCTTAAGTATTGGATCACCCGCTTTTGTGGCATCCGCTTCTATTGGAAAAGTTCGTCAAGGCTGGTACAAGTGTCTGTTGCAATGGTTTCACAAGACTCCGCCTTCGTGGTACTTTACGCGAGATCCCTCTGCCGCAGAGGAGGAGTTGGTGGTGCTTCAGAAGCTCATAAAAGTACTTGATGCGAATCGAGATGCGTTGCTGCGTTCTACGCATGGCTTTCTTGAT
>NW_908663.1:0-1038 GCF_000209065.1 Trypanosoma cruzi | reverse complement strand
CAATGTCGCTTTTCCCTTTCGTGAGGAGCTGCACATCAACCAGCTGTATGAAACGGATGACATCTACGACTTTATTGGGCGTGGAACGTTCGCGTCGGTCTTCAAGGCGGTGAGTCTTGTGGACGGGGAAGAGGTGCGGAAGGGCGACGCCGTTGCGCTCAAGGTGTTCAACAAGCGCGACCTCACCTCCGAAAAGATGCGGCTGGATGTTATCAACGAGGTGGAGGTGCTCCGGCGGATAAACCACAAGAACTGTGTGCGCTTGTTAGACTGCTTTCACACACCACTTCATGTTGTTATTGTGATGAACCACGTGGAAGGCGCGGAGCTGTTTAAGGCTCTTCGTGACACGGTCTTTACGGAGGCGCAGGTGCGTTTTGTGGCGCAGCAGTTGCTTGAGGCATTGGATTATCTCCACAACGTCGTTGGTGTTGTGCACCGTGACGTAAAACCAGAAAATATATTAGTAAAGCCCTTTGGGAACGACGAGTTTCATGTGACTTTGGTGGACTTTGGTCTGGCGCGGATGCTCGCCCGCAGGGGCGGTGGACACCGGCGTTTGGGAGCCACACGGCTTTCACTGCGTGCATTGCCAGAGCCAACATCCGTGGAATCCATTGATTCCCACTGCGACAGTCCGCTCATCGCAACACCGTGCGGAACGCTGAACTACGCGGCACCAGAAACGGTGAAAAGTCTCACGCAGAGCGGCGGGCAACTCGCCACAACGCCCGACCTCCTCGCTCGCATGGATGTATACGCCGTAGGTACCATTCTGTACGTTATGTTGGTTGGCAAACTTCCGTTCCGTCACTCCGGAAACAAGATGCAACTTGTCAAGGAGATGGAGGCTGGGCCACTCTTCGCCGAGACGCGATGGAGCAGCGTGCCTCGCGAGGCCATTGATCTGACGAAGGCCCTTCTTTTCTTTGACCCGTCAAAGAGGCCGCGGGCGAGGGAGGCGCTTCAGTACGCCTGGTTCCATCCGCAAGCGGCTGAGGAAGAGGGTAATGGTGGTGGTGGTGGTAGCGGTGGTAG